>NC_044063.1:6245864-6545864 GCF_902167405.1 Gadus morhua
GTGTGTTGGGGGCGGGGGGGAGCTGAAGCGTGAGTGAATCACAGTGACATAAGCAGGAGAGAGAGAGAGAGAGAGTTCTCTCACCACATTCACACAGAGGGATTAGCCCATTCCCATGGTGGTAGAGAGAGAGAGAAAGAGGGAGAGAGAGAATATGAGAGAGAGAGAGAGAGAGAGAGAGAGAGAGAGAGAGAGAGAGAGAGAGAGAGAGAGAGAGAGAGAGAGAGAACACACTGTTTACTTTTACCTGGGTCTGTCACTGTTCAACCAACAACGCACACAGCTAGCCTACTAGCTTGCTGTGAAACTATCTGTGTGCATTGGATTAATGTCTTACTCAGCTGTTGCTGAAACACTATAAACGACCAACAAAAGGCCAGGCGCCATGTTTCCGCGGTTACGACGTCTCAGGCGCAGGCTAGCGAGGAGATGGGAGTGTGTTGAAATGTGCTTTTAAGAAAATAGGGGTTTGACCTAGCGAGTCCCAAAGATCTCTCTGTATCAGGAGAGGGATTTGTATGCAAATAGGGCTAGATGTTTTTCTGGAGTGAAAAAGTACTGATTTAAGTAAATATATCAAGATTTTGACATAGGGCAAAGCTGTGATTTGGATTCTTAACTTTTACAACAGAACCGTACTCATGAGTAAATATTACATTAACTACAATATGATCACTTTCTTTTTCAATTTCAGGTCTCTCTAAAAAACCATGAAACCCTATCAACAATGCAAACACGAGGTGTGGTGGAGCGTACCAAAGCGTGAGTCGAGGCGGGGGTCCAGCCAGGAAGTGGTCTTGTTCTTGTGATTAATGTAGTAAATTTCCCCCTCTGATGTAATGGCCTGTTCCCAGCCGTCGGGAAGCGTACCTGTGGGTCACCCAGACAGATTGGACAGTTAGTTTAGTCCGGGACACACAGGCAGAATGTCTTCCCTCTGTAGGAAACCTTACCCTACAATTATAATCTACTTTTTGCCACTTAAAATTGGAAGTGGAATCTAGCAGATGTGTGTTATATTAGTCCGAGAAACGAAGGCAAGCTATCAAAACAAGGATTGTTTGGTTTTTATGTTAATAAACGTTCTGTTGTATTTCTTCAACACATAAATCACGTGGACTTCAAGCATATCACAATGGGATTTTGTTTTTGTGTGTTTGCTGTGCTACACTCCACGCACACACGTTTCAACAGCTGCTACGTTGTTGTGTAAGCGCAAGTGACTCCTTCAACTAAATTGCCGTTAATAATTATTAAATTACCACCACTCTGCTAGAAAAGAAACATGACATTAGGGGGGAGAGGAAACACACACACACGCGCACACACACACACACACACGCACACGCACACGCACACGCACACAAAAGACAGGAAAAAAGGTGAAGCGCCCCAATCCCTGTGCTTGGGAAAGGCTTTGTAAACGTGTCGGGCAGGACCGGTCACGTCCGACGCTAGGCTAACCCCCACCCAGGGCAAATTCCAAGCAGTCCCACGGAATAGCCCCACGCCGGGCCTCTGCGACGTGTATGAACTCAGCCCCCCCCCCAACCCCCTTCCTTAATATCTCAAGATCATAAAGACTGGGGGGGCTTGATCACCGGTACTTATGTTTAATAATGATTATTATTATAGACCTGTTCACCTTTTTGTCAATGTGATATATAGGATATACTATATTTTATGTGAAACAGGAGGGCAACCAAATGGTATATGCAAGGAGTTAGGAGACGCTAGTGATAAAACTTTAAAAATAACTTAAATTGTTAAACAGTACAGGTTGAAAAACCCCCTCCAAGATGCCCGAACAGGCATGCTTTATGTATTCGAAATTTGACGACCAACAGTCCTAATATGGGCAACGCTCTTCCTGTCGAACTTCACGGCTACACACGAGCGTCTGCATCACGCACCAGTGGCTGGGTTCATGAGGTTCTGTTGGGGGACGGGCACGGTGCTGGGGGGCGGGGCCTGGTTCATCTGCAGCAGGGCCTTCCGGGGGTCCTGCCACGTGGTCGACTGGTCCAGGTGACTGAAAGACAACAACACAGCGACACAACGTGAGGTGACGTCGAGGGGACAAGACTGACTCTGCTTCAGTTGGTGTGCTCGACTCCCAGCGGTGACAGGTATGGGTCGACGCCCTCCAATGTCCTGAGTCAGCATCCCTGATCAAGATGCCTTGAGATGCTTTTAATCTGAATTCACTCCAAACCCAAATGGATAAAAGCATCTGCTTATAAAAATACTAGTAGTAAATGGTCATTGATTGACTCAGGCTTCAAGGGTTACCCACCGTGACTACCAATTGGCTCAATTAAGGCTTTGTGCCATCTTCTTAATCTTCTAAGTCTTCTAACTTAACCCATCCTAACCTCAACTGACCCGTACTGGCAGATGTAGCCAGTAAGCTAAGACGTTTGTTCTGCCGGCTTGACAAAAGGACAAAAAAAAAACGATGTACATGTAAAAAAAAAGAGGTATAATGGTAGAATTTCCATACATTTCCCCTTAATAACACGGGTAAGAAGGTTTAATGTTCAGAAGGTGGTGGAGGAGGTGTCATTGAAAACAGTGGATGGCCGCCCAGCTCTTTGTTGCCGAGGACATTCATCACCAGAAACCAGTGACCCGGAACGTCAACCCATTAAAAACGTCAATAATGACTAAAACTTTTTAGCAAACAATCAACACTTTGCTGCTTTTGCCCCTACTTTTTCTACATTCATCCCATGAGAGACATATCAACGATCCACCCGAAAAGGAAAGCAAAACCAATTCCTTAAAAGAAAGTTTGAACAACTTCAGACACAGTTTCGCCCATCTAATTACGTCTTGTCTTGACTGGGAAGGAGGAGGAGGGGTTGCTGGGAGAGAGGAGGAGGGGAGTGGATGGGTGGGAGAGAGAGAGAGAGAGAGAGAGAGGGAGAGGGAGGTTGGGAGGGTGGGTGGGAGGGTTGCGACCAAAGCATTGTGTAGCTCTCTCTGAAGGCATTGATAATTAGTGCTTTGTTGGTTCTTGTTGCTTGATCAAGACGGAAGGCTAATACAGGAAAGTCTCTCTCCCTCTCTCCGTCTCTGTGTCTCTCTACCGCTCTATTGAGGAGGGGAGGGTTAGGGTAGGGTGGGGCCGGGGGGGTTGGGGAGGGGGGTCAATCCAGGGGCTCCAGGCAGGGGGTCCCCCCTCAGCTTTTTTCCTGGAAGCGGCCTGGACACTTTGGAGTGCGAGAGGCTTCAACAATCCGGCGCCACATTTACAAAGCTTTCACCTGCCGGACAAAGGGCCTGTCTGAGCTACGACCTCCCAATCCACGCCATTCAGCCCCCCCCCAACCCCCAAACCCCCAACCCCCCAGCCCCCCCGTTTAAAGGGACCTCCGTCGTCTTTAATGCAAATGACACCGCACACCGTGCGCTAATGGGGGGGGGGGGGGGGGGGGAGCGGTACGGCACCGCTCCTCGCTGATTTGTGCCTCAAATCAAAATACAGAAAATAATAATTACACTCTTACGAAACATTCCAGAACAGCTGGAGAGAGAGAGAGAGAGAGAGACAGAGACAGAGACAGAGAGAGAGAGAGAGAGAGAGAGAGAGAGAGAGAGAGAGAGAGACAGAGAGAGAGACAGAGAGAGAGAGACAGAGAGACAGAGAGACAGAGAGAGAGAGAGAGAGAGAGAGAGAGAGAGAGACAGAGAGAGAGAGAGAGACAGAGAGACAGAGAGAGAGAGAGAGAGACAGAGAGAGAGACACAGACAGACAGAGACCCAGAGGTTGGAGGGCCACTGTGGTAATCCCAGGCTGTTTGTCTGCTCGCTCTCCCAAAGAGATAGAGACAGACTGACTCAGCACTCTCCCCCTTACCACACACACACACACACACCCCAAACACACCCACACCCACACCCACCCACACACACACCCACCCACAAGCCCATTTTGAAGCCTCTTGTTTATGCTTTACTAATCAAAGGAGTCCCCCCCCCCCTGAATCACCACACACACACCTCCCCCCAACTAGCCTATTCTCTCACGCACAACCACACACACACACACACACACACACACACACACACACACACACACACACACACACACACACACACACACACACACACACACACACACACACACACACACACCAAGCTGTAACTGCTCTCTGCAGAGGGGCCCCATGAGACAGGTCACGGGGGGGAGGGGAGGGAAAAGGGGGGAGAGAGAGGAAACAACAGCGCTACGGAAACAGTCCCGGGCGACCCCATTGGCTGTTGGAGTTGCTGAGGTCCTGTTACACTCCCCGGAACTCCACCCTCTTTTTAGCTCTTCCAACTCAGGAAACCATCCCATTTACAATGGTGGGTGGGGGGGGGGGGGGGGTGTCCTGCTAGACCCTGACTTGTTTCGATTGGTGCTCCAGGACTCGAAGATGATTCCTATTGGAGCAGTGTGTCTGGAGTCGGAACCACAACACAACACTGGCCACATTCTAACCAACGACTCCCCCTCCCTCCCCCCCCCCCCCGCCCCGTTATTATCGTTATTATAATAATATCAGTATCACAGAGAACAGATAAAAGTTACAAAACAAAAAAGGCTGGAGCTGAACAATGGTGGAGCGGGGGACGCACAAGGCTGGCTGTGTGTGCGACAGAGCAGAGATAAAACACCAGGTGCCCGAGCCTCTCCCCCACAGAGCCTCCCTGTGTGTCCGCAGTCGTCGTCGTGGATCGCTGGGCGACGAGGAGTGGTAAATGAGTGACCAACGGCCGGTGATTCATCAGCCAGTTTTAAAGACTAAAACATAATCCATTCACCATCTTCAAAAGTCTACCGCCACATTACTGCGCTGCACCAACCTCAAACATGGCCCCGCAACCACGGCAACGGCCACGGTAGTTTCCCTGAAAAGTGACTGGTTTTCCCGAGAAAGTCGGAACCTGGCACGTTTTATCCCCGGCCGTGCATAACATAAAACGGTCAGCCGCGGGTTTAAGGGTAAGTCTATTGATTACCCAGGCAGATCCTTAAAAAATAGCCTTAGTTTCACTAATCAGATTATGACATTGAGAGAGAAAGCCGGTTAAAGAACAGCTAGCTTACTACTAGCTACTGACTTGGCGCCTAGCCGTGCTAGGTTCCCTCAGCCCTTTTCTTCCCCTGGCCACGAGCAAGAGCAGTTGCGATGAACCAACTGCTACCGTTTACAGGATTTTAATCTGAGGATTAAAAAAAAAAAAGCCCAACCCATTGAGGAATCCTGTTCCTAGATAGAATTGTGATAAAAGATGGTTTGGTAAAAAAAAAAAACAGCACTCATACCTTTTTTGGCAGCGAAACAAAGAGAGGCCTCTGCCAGCAGCAGGATAGCCCACCAACTCGTACAGTTATGAAGTTGCCGAAGTCCCACACAGACACATCAACTGATTATTCCTGCCTTAAAGTGTGTGTGTGTGTGTGTGTGTGTGTGAACGGAGCAAGTTCCTACGTGACCCCTGGGCACAGCCCCGCCCTACGCTCCCTGTGTTTGTGTTTACATGTCCTGCTGATAAAAAGCACAAAACCTCCGCAGGATAGCCAGACCTAACAGCCACGGCCCCCTACCCTACTACCCTACCCCACCCCACCCTCACACCCCCATCTAATCACCCCTAGGGAAAGACAGACAGACCAAACTGGTTCCAGCTTGTTGTGGTTTCTTGGCTATGGTTACATATCTGTATGTTATTTCGCTTTGGCCATTAGGGCTGGGCTGGGTCAAAGGGTGGGCCATGACAAAAATATATGGTTAACCGAAAAGTTGTTCAAATATAGCCACGACCAGTATTTTTGTACGACAGCAATCTAGCACAATAGTGACAGTAAAAAAACAAATGGGAATGTGTGGCTTTGTGGGAATTTAGGAATGAAGACTCAATTTCGACCCAAAACCCAGACTCTCCATTTGTTTTCTCTGTTAAAACGTTAACGATCACAAACACAACTTCTCGCCTGGTCATAGTTATAGGGGAACTTTTTGAATGAAGCGACTTGACAGAAATCATCAAAAGCACAACACACACTTTGAATGCGTTTTTTTAAAAAAACAACAGTTTTCTTAAGGGTGGAGGAGGGGACTAAAAGCAGCTTGGTGAGGGAGTTGTCGTTCCTGGGTGACAAGATAGATTGCGATCCCCCCTGACTGAGCTGGAGGCATGGAGCCTGCAGCTTGCCTTGCAGAATTCTCCCCCAAGCTGTCATTACTGTGGCTTGTGAGGGGACTCGATCCACCAGCCACTCCGCGTCTCTCTGAGTGATGGCCCAATTATCAAGGTGCTGTTTATTGTGGCAGTGTTATTTATAACGCCACATGTGCAAAGGGGTCGTGGGGGTGGAGCCTTCACATAGAGGCTAGGCCTGATGTCACTAGGTTTACTGAAACTGATGTGGCAAGGCAAGTGTCTTCTTGAGACACAGACAGACAGACAGACAGACAGACAGACAGACAGACGGCTTAACAGCGCTAATCAGTTCCGGGCCGCGCCCGAGCTGCGGGTTCCAGGCGCTGATTTCACGAGAATTCAGGAGTTATGTGCGAGTGGCGGCAGTAAAGCACAAATAATGTTGAATCGGGGTTGGTCTGAACTGTGGAGTGTGTATCATAGACACTACACATGATACATTTAAGCCAGCTGATGCCGTTGTTGTTGTTGCTGCGAGAGAGAGACGTAAACACGAGAGCCTCGGGTCATGGAACCACAATGACTTTCCCGCCACTTCTCGTGGCGGGAAACTTGTTTTTCTAGCGATGAAAGCGATGGCCATGCCTGTGTGGTGTAAAACGGCACGCTGAGCACCACTTCCAAGAGGTGCTGGTCGTACAGAACTAACAAAAGGAAGCAGATCAAAGCTGGTTTGTTGTTAAACTCAGACTGAGCGCAACATTCGCCAGACCATAATAAAAACAGGGGTAAAATGTTGTGTGTGTGAGAGAGACAGAAAGAGACAGGCGGACAGACATTGAGTCATAGAGGAAGGTTCCCCGGCCAGGGACCAGGATAAAAAGTGGGCGGAGTTTCCAGGAGGGAGAACAGATCTCGTCACAGCTCTGAAGTAACGATGACGACGATGAGGAAGATGTTAATGATGATGAGACCTCCGCCCTGCCCTATCGGGGTTTTCCGGTCGGGTGGCTGCACCTCTGTGACCCCGGCTGTGGATTTAGGATCTAGCCTTTGAAGTGGCGCCCGCTCTCGCCTTCTCTTTCCCCTTCTTCTCTCCCTCTCTCATTGGCCCCTTATCCTCATCATTACCAAGCAGGCCAGTGATTCAGCCGTGATTCAGCCGTTCAAGACAGTTTATTTACGGTTTTTCAGTTGCTCAACACAACCCCCCCCCCCCCCCCCTGCACGCACACACTAGTTAAACAAATGCAGAACTCAACAGGCTGACCAAGTGGTTTAAAACAACAGCTATAAAAGAGTCGTGTTTGAGCCCAACAGACATTTGGCGCAACGACGTGCCCCTGAGCAAAGTGTTAGGGTCGGGTCAATGCAAGGTGAAACTTTATGTTAGGTGGATCCCAACCATCTATCTGTCCACCTCAGATAATACATTACTTCATGATGGATGAAAATTGAGGTGATCTGTCTATATATCAATCAAGGTGTCCTAGTGCTAAAATAAAGCGTGTTCACAAATGCCACGCCCCCAGAATACAATGTTTACTTTCTTTTTTTAGATATAGATTATAGATTGATTAGATTAGATATATGCCTAAGCAGGAGACAACGAAACAAAGCAATGTGTCAGCTCCGTTATCTGACTGCAGTTAGCCTGGCTTGTGTGTGTAGCAACGGTGAGGTGGCGGTGAGTGGGGGGCCGGTGAGGACCAGATAGAGGCACTCTGTGAAGATGCCTTCACTGACAGTGGAGCTATTGATGTCTGGAGAAGGTGTCACACCAGGGCTTCGGTAAACACCAGCTTTCTCACACTCCCATTTGTGTACTGAGCTGAACAGGAAGGGGCCTGTGTGTGTGTGTGTGTGTGTGTGTGTGTGTGTGTGTGTGTGTGTGTGTGTGTGTGTGTGTGTGTGTGTGTGTGTGTGTGTGTGTGTGTGTGTGTGTGTGTTGTGTGTGTGTGTGTGTGTGTATGGTCAATAAACCAGAAGTTTGACAAACACAAAGTTTCTCCAAATGAGGGTGGGGGGGGGGGGGGGGGGGGGGCTGCAGTACCATTTGTGAGGTCCCTCAATTCAAAACAGCTTCAGATAAAAACCTAGTTAGCATATTTAGCAACTCTAATTTCCGATGTGTGGTTCGAAGCTTAATTGCCAGACTAGATGAGGACTCGAAAACACTGTAATTACAAAGTGATGGTGGTTTTGTTATAACGTAGCTACAGAACTGAATTGTTGTGCAGTTTAATGGCAGGTTGGGGAAACAAAGTTTAAATGGGGTTAAAATGGAATACACAATGCTAGATTAAGTTAATAGACACAACAACAATGGCATTGTAGTTTATAGAGCTTTATTCTCCTGCAAGCTCTGTATCCTTCGGATAAAGGCTACTGCTATCCTATGGTTGCAGAAATAGGCTACACTAGTAAACAGTGTGACTAGTGCTTTGGAGTATATACTTACACCACTTCCTGAACATCTGTTGAATGAGGAGGACAAAGTCCTCCATCCCCCCCCCCCCCCCTCCCACCCTGAAGGAAAAGATTAGTGTCGACCAAGACTATCTGGGACCACAGCAAAGCACAGCAACTATTGGAGAACAAGCTAGATTAGCCTAGCACAAACTAGCACAGCACAAAGAACGTCAGCCACCCATGCGCAAAGTTGCATGGCGTGAACTACATTAGCCTTGCACAAACTAGCCTTGCCTAGCAAAAGTGAGGCAACAAAAAATTTGCCCGGTCTAGTAAAAACTAGCATAGTCTAGCAAAGACTAGCAAAGCGCAAACCAATAAGACTAAATCGACCTATCAAAGACAAGTTATCTAACCGTGACAGCCAAACAGATATCAATACATTAAATATCAATATAATTAAAGACACAAATAAAAAAAAATAGTGTAGCATTTGAAAATAGTGTAGCATTTGTTGTCGCAAAAAGACTACCAGCAACAACAACAGACTCATCCCCAAAGAGGAGTTAAAAGCAAACCCCCATTTAGAGAGCACAATGGGTTGTCTAATGAAGCAGTGCTACCTGGCCCCCGAGGTCACATGGAGCCCTCTCACCCCTCTAGAAGCCTGCTCTCTGCTTGGGACCGACTTCCCACAGAGACAAGCTTCATTCAAAGCTCCATTTAATAAGCCCCCGGAAACACTGATTACCCCCCCCCCCCCCCCCCCCCCCCCCCCCCCTCACCCCTCCTGCTCCACTGGTGTGTCTAAATTAGAAACCACCATTAGTGTATGACCCAGCTCTAGAGAGCCCTTCCCCCAACCCTCTAGTTCTCAGTCCCAGGCAGGGGTGACCCATGTCCTCATATCCCCCCCCCCCCAGATACATGGACCAGAGTTACGGGAAGACAAGCAGCAGGGATAGCCCAGCACCCAGACTATGTTGACCTTCTCCCAAACTTCTACTTCTTCTTCTTCTTCTTCTTCTTCTTCTTCTTCTTCTTCTTCTTCTTCTTCTTCTTCTTCTTCTTCTTCTTCTTCTTCTTCTTCTTCTTCCCCTTGTTTTATGAAACTGGCTGAGGGTAACCTGAGAGCCTGAGGCGGAACATTACCCCCCCCCCCCCCCCCCCCCCTTTCTTCATTCAGGAGAAGAAAATAGACGGTTCCCCCCAAGCTCAGGATCCAGAGATCATGACACAGCCACAGCACTGAAAACACCCAAAAACCACTCCAGTTCCCCCGCGTCTGTCTCGAAACTCACCAGCCGCTGAAGTACGCCGTGAACACATCTAAACACCCCCCCCCCCTTCTCTTTCCCACCCCCACCACTACCACCATCTTAAAACTCCCATGGCAGCCATTTGTCTATTTTTGGAGGGCTCACATGAGTCTCAACAGACCTGCAGTGTGAATAAAGATCACTGTTTCTGTGCCGGGACAAAGGCAGGGCTCCCCCCAAGCCCCCCCCCCCCAGCCCCCCCTAGCCCCCCCTAGCCCAGCCCAGCCCACTTCCCCAGCCTCTGCTCTAGTCATCTCCACATGGCTGCCATTTAAAGTCCAGCAACACAAAGGGAGGGCCACGGTGCCGTCATGGCCCCTATTCAGCCCCGTCCCCAGAACGGAACCTCGCGCTCGAGCCACGTCAGCTCCGCAGCGCCACTCTGACTCACCCCTATATTCACCCCCTCACCCCACCATTCAACCCCCCACCGTCCCTGTCCTCCGTCCCCCCACCACCACCCTCCATTCACCACCTCAACAACCCCACCCCTCCTCCTCCTCCCCCCCTTTATCCCCTCGCTGCCAAAAATCAGGGCTCATGACTCATATTCAACCAAACAACCGTGAGAGAGAGACATAGAGGGAGAGACCAATATAGAGAGGGAAGACAGAGATAGAAAGATAGAAAGAGACAGAAGCTGAGGAAGACAGAGAGAATCCGAAAGAGGAGGAGAGAGGAAGGAGAGGGAAAGTGAGATTCACAGAAAAAACGACTTCTGACAGAGAGAAAGAGATAGAGAGAGAAACAGGGGGAATCCACAGTGAGAAAGAGAGAGTGAGATAAAAAAAAAACTGAGAGTGAGATGGAGAGTTCAGCTTCTGCGTTTCTGTCTTACAGCCTCCTCTCCATGTGTGAACAAACGGTACGAACCCTGACAGCGGCGGCGGTCACCTGAGTGAAACGTGAGCTACCTCTTCTCCTGACCACTCCCGCTGCGTGTGTGGGGGTGGGTGTGGGGGTTGTAGAGGGGTGGTCAGTCACTACACCACCAGCCCTCCCTCCCTCCCCAGTCCAACCTTTGTACCATCTCAAGAAGACCTCCCCTAATAACACACCAGATGTTCCCCAGATGTGGGACCTGCAAACATCTGGTTTGCAAAGCCTTGCCTTTTTTATTTGAGCCAATTTCTTTATAAGTTATATTCTTTTGGTGGGGTTGCCAAGAACCCATTGTCTATAAAGGCTCATATTTGGGCTGACAACTGACATTTTCTATCTTGCCCAAGGATAAATATTGTCTTTAGGAGTTCTCCAGATCCATCTCTATCTCTCAATGTTAGGGTGTACGTTGATCTTATTTTGAGGACACAGAGAACTGTTGACCTCCAGGCAACACAGGAGAATTATTTAAAGATGCTAATAAATAAGCATAACAAATGTTGAACTGTCAATAAACATAAAAACAAAGCAACATCCCGCTTCACATGCTGGCACTTGTCTGTGACAAAAAGTTCTGTACATGAAAATACGACCTTCATTTGCAACTACAGTCTCCGGTAAAAAACGCAAAAGTTGTGTTTTGGCTGGTGGTGGTGGTGGTGGTGGTGGTGGACAGACAGACTACTTCGGAGATGAGTTTAGCAGAGCAGTGAGTTCGGCGGCGGCTGGGACTGCTACAGTGCTCCTTTGTTTGGACTGAAATCTGAGCTCTGGAGAAGGAGCAGCGAGGAGCAGCGAGCTCAGGGCTCCTCTCCTTCTCCACGCCACCAAATTTAATAACCCACCGTTTCACAACGGAAACTTTCCCTTCTGAGTCTCGCCAACCTCGACCAGTATGCTTTAAACGATTGGAAAAGTGTATATGTTTAAGGGATGTTTCAAAATAAAAGCGTTTTTTTTGTATTTTATTTCAAAGTAAAAGCGCTGAAAGCGTTATTTCTTTTTCATCATTTTTGGTTTCTGATTTGATTAAAGATGCTTTTTTAGCAAACTCACTTGAGGAAGTATCTCTGTCCCGAGGCGGTCTTGGCCATCTCCCATCCAGGGGGCAGGGGCACGTCATCGGGGATCTCGTACGAGGACTGGCGGTGGTGCTGTGGAGAGGTTCCTGGGGGGCCCAGGACCGACAGGGCCCCCGGAGTTACGGCCCCAAGCTGCAGGGAGGCCGGGGACGAGTGGGCCCGGACGTGGTGTGGAGTCAGGGCCCCCGCGGTGCCTCCGTCAGTGCTGGCCTGGGGTTAGGGTGGGTGGGCGGGCGGGAGGTGGGCGGGGGTGGGCAGATTAGAGATAGGATAAATAGTTAGCTTGAGATTCTCGTCTACGGGGAGGGTTAAGCACGTTAACTGGGCAGTACGACCTTTTGTTGTGCTTTGAGTCACTTTAAATGTTGTCTCCGGGGTTTAATCGCAGAGCAGCTATTGAGAGTTGTGTTTACTGTTCTGAAAATCCCGATCTGGGATGAATAAAGTTTATACTATGCTATTTTTTTTATATGCTTACATAATTACATACGTATATATACATATATGTATCGTTTTTTTAAATATTTCATAAAATTTGTATACAGATATATTCGATATTTATGTATATTTTATACATTTGTAATATTTACGTATATTAGATGGGATCAATTTTAAGCAAAAGAAACACTGATGAATTGAAGTTAGTACAGGGGCCCCCACTCCCAACTCAAGTCTGGGCCACTATGAAGAGCGCATGCGCAATTCGACCAAACTTCACAAGGATCACAGACGAAAAAGAGGAGAGAAGGAGGGGTGGGGGTAAATAGGACGAATAATGCTGGCATCATATGATGTCGCATAAACGATTGTTTTCAGTCTAAAAAAAACAAAAACATCGTTCGGGAGTCGCAGTCGATAAACTCACTTGAACTTACAAAAAACGTCCACAAAAGTTGTAAACAAATGGGCTTTCAATGGATCACTGTTTTGTAATTATGTTCTTTGCATAACATCAAGCTCACACACGTAACGAAAACCAAAAGTTTGACAATAAGGCCTACTCACAAACTTTTAATTAATTTTGAAAACGGATATTTGTCGGTTAAATTCTACAGGCTACTTTTCTCGGGCTTATAAAGTGAAGTGTGTCAAGGCCTAGGCTTAAACCAGCGAGGTTTTAACAACCGGAGAGGTTTTATCCTACCAATTGCTCTTAAATGCATTTGCACCTCTAGCTGACTTGTTAGTTGTAGTTAATAACTAATATCTAAATTAAGATTTGTGGGCCCATGTTATTTCAAAGAGAGGGAGAAATGGAGAAAGGGGGACAGACGGTGTGGTCTTACTTGTCTAGAGTGGGACTTGGGTTCAGGCGGTTTGAAGAAGGAGTCTGGTAGTTTCCTCATCCTCATGGGTACAGAGGGGGGAAGGATCGTGTTTTTCGGGTTCATCACGGCGTTGAAGAGCGCCTCCAGGTCGGTCTCCGAGTCCCCCCGGACGTGGACGATCTGGTGGCCGGCGGGCGGGTTGTGCTGACCCTGGTCCATCATTCGGGCGAGAATGGGGTAAAGTTGTGGAGGAAAAGCTTCAAACCAATCCAAACTTTAACGGAGTAGGGAAAAGGAAAAAGCTAAGGAGCGATCGGTCGGCTAAAAGTTATTCCATGTCATCTTTAAAAAAAACGGAAAAGGCTGGTTTCTTTTCGTTTTTTTCTTAGTTTGATCAAACTATTCGCTAGTCAAAGTGTTCAGCGACAGAATACGCTTTCCTGTTGTTTTTCGAGCGCATAATTAAAACGCCACAAAGCGCATAACCGCTTCTAACTCATACCTACATACACTTGTAGAAAAAATACATATAAAATGCCAAACAAAATAATCCCAGCAGTTGTTTGATTCCAACTTTAGACTGTTATTGACTGTGTCTAAATAAGATACATGATAAGCGAACGCAAATCACTGCCACTCACTAATCGCAAAGTTTTGTTTGAGTCTAAACTTTGGGCAGGACGTCAAAGTTTATGAGTCACCGCTGTAGGGGCGGGGCTTAGAGGCTTTAAAGGTACAGTCTTCCCGGACGTCCCATAATGGCCAAATGGACTCAGAGACCCAATTAATTCAGTGTCTACTTAATAATATCACCCAGTCATAATAAGGGGTTTTCCGGGCTAAAATAACGTATTGTTACTTATGTTTGTGGTCAATGGGTCGCTAATGTTGATCTCAATCATCAATCACAATCAAACTCCAGAAATATACAATTTCCCTTTATGTCAGTGTCATGTAACAAGGTGTTTTTTATTGTATTTATTTGTAACTTTTTTTGCACGCATTTTCTCTATAAACGATGTTTATCACGAAAAACGTTCTTTAATATGTACCTAACTACTAACGATGATGCTACTACACAAATAAAATCGTGTCCCAGTTTTATATGGCACCGGTTTTATATTTATTTATTACATTTTAATTTATTTTTTAATTTATCTTATTTAATTTGTTTATGGAAGTCTTAAATCACAACCACATAAAATGTTTCACATGTGCTTCTTGCATTCAATTTTGTACAGTGTGGATGAGAAGTAGATCCATGCAGTTCCCACAATTGTTATGCAAATGAGGCCCCTCGTTCCATTCAAAAATCATTTTGTCAAGATCTACTTTCAGCGGATATAGGGGCTCTGTTTCAGCTCTTTCCCATATATTGTGCGAATGAATGATCATCGATCGCCAATGAGACCCCGCCGACTGTAAAGCCACGACGACAGATCCAACACTTGCAGTTCAACTTTGTTCTGTCAATCACACACACAAGCACACACACACACACACACACACACACACACACACACACACACACACACACACACACACACACACACACACACACACACACACACGCGCGCAAACATATTTTTTTTCTTCAATGTTATTTATAGGCTATTATCTACGCAAGCACAAAGATGCATACAAATAAGTAGTAACCAAAAGCAACGCTAAAATGTAGGTAGGCCTACCACATGCTATTGAAAAGTGTGGTTATCAAACTTATATGTATGTTATTCATGAGCAATGCCTATTATAACATCAATCCAGCATTGAGAAGTAAACAACGCCATGGGCTCGCAGTTTTTAATCCGCATTCACTTCCGTTGGAAACCGAAAAAAGGGCCAAACATTGCATGCACCCATGCAGCAAATAAATGTCCATTGTCCCTTGGAAAGTACTCATTTTCAGATCATTGTAAGGCACTCGGACGCATTAAATAGATGTGCAACAGCAGCGCCACCAGACCAGACCACCCAGCCTGCAGGCAAGAGAGGGGGAATCCCGGGCATGGGACAACGGCGTCGTCTTTCCAACGGTTGAAAAAAACCTACACACACACGCACGCGCACACACAGACACACACACACACACACACACACACACACACACACACACACACACACACACACACACACACACACACACACACACACACACACACACACACACACACACATATTCAATCGACTTTTTTCTCGTTGTGTTTCTTAGCACGCCGAATAACTAAGGTTGGCTGATTTAACAAAACACAAAACATGATGTGGGTGCACTGTGTTGATCATATTTAATCTGGCACCAAACTAAACATGAACGGACAGATCAGTTCTAGATGTGGGTCGGAGTTGTGATCGCCCCCTGCAGTCTGATACAGTCGTTAAACAATTAAAGGGGAAAACATTTTATGTTTTAAAAATACCTATACAATTAATTCAAATATATTTATCATTTTTATGACAGGCACGTTAAATCAACTATTTAATTAAGCAATATATCTATATATTGAATGATTTATCTATCTATCCATGTAAGTGATCTTAACTGCGTTTGCACTCTTGACGCTGTGCTCCTGCTAATTTGACGTGGTAATGCAATTTAATTATTTTTAAAGCCTTCAGGGATGTCAGCTAAAAGAGAGAACCTGAGAAATCAGGGGACCTTTGATGGATCTTCTGAATACTATCATTGGCTTGTGTTATCTAGTAATGGAGAATACAGTGCAATGTAGAATGCACTATGTTGAAATGTCTAATGTAACTACCAATGAATGCCAATATTTCTACTTACTGTGTCCTCTTGATTTGTGGAGAATCCTCCTTCTACAGGATTGTCTTGTAGCTATGCTCCAATTTGTATTGTACACTTTTATTGTGCTCATCCTCTGTTGTAGGTCACTTTGGATGAAAGAGTCTGCTTATTGATTTATTTTAAATGCATGTCCTCTCTCCAAGGTAACCCTATTGGAGCCTTCTGATTCCGGCTAGATGTCCTGTATGGTTTCGATCTGTAAGTTTGACAGAACTAATGCAAGAAACGCAATAAGGCGAAAGTGGTACATCATAAAAATGATCATCATATGTTTACTGTCAAATCTATAGTGTTTTTATAAAAGCACATTGTGGCTCCATGTCTCAACTGATCTTGGGATCAGAGAACCGTAAACAGGGTTTAAGTGAGTCATTCAGGTCTGGTTGAAATGAATGACTTTAAGCCATGACTTTAAATGTTGTGCAAGTGGCTGCTGATACTACATGCAGACAGGGGAGCACTGGCGTCTTACTCCATCCCACAAATATGCACAGGCTAAACACCCCCAACCCAAAACTACCTGGCCTACCTTAGCCCCGCTGCAGCTTGTCATCCCCCTCCCTCAAAACCTGTAGTTACACAGAAATGTCATGTTGTACTTCTGACAGTGTAAAGAGATCCTCCTCTCTCTTCTCTACCTCCACCTCATAGGTCATCCCCCACCTCCTCCTCCTCCTTTTTCTTCACCTACACCTCAAGCTCTTCCGCCTCCTCCTTCAACTCTTACCTCACCTTCATCACCACCTCCTCCTCCTCCTCCTCCTCCTGGGACAGGCCCTGGCAGGCCGTCGGCAGGGCAGACCCAGGCACGCCAGGGGGAGGGTGGGTCGCAGTGACTCTCCTCCCTAATCCCCCCCCTCCCCTCACCCTCCTCTTCCTCCTGGTGAAGGCTGCTGGAGGGGGCGCATTTAACAGGAGCTTCACGTGATTCCCGCTTTCTATTCTCGGGAAACACAGGTCGCACACACACGCACAAATGTACTCACACGCTTACACATATACACGCACAAACATTTATGTAAACACACACACATATACGCTCACACATGCACACATCATTTCTCACATACATATACACACACACCCATGCATTAACACACACACACCCATGCATTAACACACACAACCACCCACGCATACTAACACACACTCCCTCTTTATTTTTTTTTATTCCTTCCTCTTGTGCAGGAGGACCAGAAAGCAAATCAAGTAAATCAGGTTACTGCTTCTTGATCTGGTTCCGTAGAAGAATAAACAAAACTACCTATTTTACTATTCTTTTGATTACATTTTGTTCAAGACTTGGAGTAACTAACATCAGGACTCAAAACTTTTTGTGACGCAGCTTTTTAGGAAATGTTTGTCTGCACACTGCCTTATCTTAACCTTCCTATAGGCTACTTGTATTTGTCATGGCCTTGTAGTGTTTTTATAGATATTTTTTGCAATGCATCGATTGTCTTTTAAACCGGGTTAAAATGTGATTCCCGCCTGTGTACACCAATCTATCAATTGTCTTTTTGAGGGGAGGGGGCTATCCCCATGAACCTGTTTTGCATAAAAAGACAAGGCAATCTCCCTCATATCACATGCATGTCGCCAGAGACTTGTCTCTTCCTTGATAGGAGGGCGAAGGCAAGCGCGGTTGGGCGTTGACACGGAGAAACCTTCAGTTGATGTGGTTTCGGGAGGAAGAGGCTGAAGGCTGCCAGCTGGTCCATCCAGTAGGTTGAGTCTGGTTCAGAAGGACAATCCACCCTCTACCTCCTCCCTCCCTCATCCCCCCTTCCTTTCTTCTGTCCCCTATCGCACGCCTGTACGCAAGGCCATCGAAACAAACAAGCAAGTACACCTTGCGACACCTTCACGCTGCCATAAAACACTTAACGTCACCTGAGTCACCAGAGCTCTGGGCCAACCGGATGGTCCGGTCGTCTTTACGACGCCATATCATTATGCTTAAGTAGGTGCTCTTGTGTTTTCCCATTATCATTATATTAGGTTTTAAAGTCATGATGACTTAATGGTTGACCTGCTCCGAGGGATCGACTCACTAAAAACCACATGGGTGAATCCGGATTACATCAGAGGTTTCATTACTCGGAAGAACTTCGGACATCGACCACAAGGAAATAAATAATATAATGTAAAAAGTGTTCACCGTATTTATTCAAGATGTATAAAGCATGAAGAAGCTACATGTTATATTATATATATATTTTAATATAGACATATTTATAAAAATAGAAATGATCTTCCTGTAAACTAGATGCACTAAGTGAACCAAAGAGGCAGTCTAACGCTCCGGTAATTAACATTACTGAGGGTTAAGATAAAGATCTCAAACTATACGAAACCCAGATTGCTTTTACACACCCACTATCAGTTTTAATGGCATCCACACGTTACAGCATGGAAAACTCCCACACACTTCAGGTATCCTGAGGTCTCACTCGCGTTTAGATAACGTTAAGATTAATATCAATTATTGATTAATATTTCCCATCTGCTTTAAGCAAAACGGAACAACGAAATGACACATCTAAAATAGGTAGATGCATTCATAGCCAGATCTTATATCTCTATGCACTTAATATGAAAAATAACTAATAAATAACATGAATAATTTATTCTTGTTTGTGGGGAGTTGTTGTTCAGCTATGTGCTACGGAGGAAGCTGTGCACTCCAGATCTGAGATCCAGGTTCCTCACAGAAAGAAAAAAATACATAGAACAGCGGTCAGTTCTTTGGAGACAGGCTTTGCCCTGAACTGCTCGGAGCAAGGACTGGTAGGTCGTAAAGTGCTTGGTGAGTAAGGAGAGAAGGGACAGACTGAAGGAGGGCGTCAGAGAGAAGTCCCATGGTAGGATATATAGAAAGAATCGACCAGGATCCCAATCCCGGACCTCTCTCCCCCAACATCAGAACCTCCTGTGGTTGTGGGTGCGGCCGTTCACAGAAAACAGGGTCTGTTTGTGATTGGTCAAGGCCTTGCCT
This sequence comes from Gadus morhua, assembly GCF_902167405.1. Classification (NCBI taxonomy): domain Eukaryota; kingdom Metazoa; phylum Chordata; class Actinopteri; order Gadiformes; family Gadidae; genus Gadus; species Gadus morhua. Next base: position 6,264,788 of record NC_044063.1, read on the forward strand.
TGATCCCTGATCTGTATCCCAGATGCGGGGTGGAGGAGGAGGAGAAAGAGCAGAGGGAAACAACAGGGGATGTCATCGAAAGCGGTTGAATGGATGAATGAATTAATATGTTTGGAGGCTGTCGTGGTTTCCCTCAAGTCCTCATACTTACTGCCGCCATGTTGAGCGCCATCGGCCCCCTGGGATCTGCCTCTTCCTGCTCCTCAATGCCTGCAGAGCAGGGCAAGCAGGTTGATCCAGCAGTGTTAAGGAAAGCACATTGAATTTCATCCATACTGCATAGTTTATGAACATTAATAAGCAGCGCCATCTGCTGTCATTATTTGTTAATTAACTGTAAAGATTTTCAAGATCAATTATTTCGAGACTGTTATTGAACACCCTGATACAGGACGCATTGGGAAGGATAGTGCCGCGGCCGAAAGGCACCGGGTTCGATTTCCCCCGGCACCGCAGCCTCGAGGTAGAGTTACGGTTTGACGTCGACGCAACGTAAGGGGGCTTTCCGACCCGTCCCGTCCTGACGGACCCGCCTTGCGTCCTCCTCAAGGGCCTGACGTGCGCCTCCGAAAAAACTGCAACCTTGCGTCAAGGCGACGTAGCAGGGCTGGGATTGGTCCGCCAAACCCGACGTAAACCCCCGACGCAGAACCAAAGCAGGTTCACGACTGCGTCGAAAGCAACTTTGCGTTGCGTAAATGTCCGAGCATAACTCTACCTTAAACCCATAGTTATAGCTTAAGCGCTTCGCTGCTCCTTCAAGATAAACGTTTGAATTCACTGTCTGTTACTCGGGATAAAGTCACCTGCTCCATGACTAAAGTGGGATTAAAAGTGAGCTAGCGTTGCAGAGTGTCTTACAGTGGAGCTGGAGGTTAAGTCGGTCCAAGGACTGCAGGATCCTCTGCTCCTCAAGAGAGAGGGTCGTCGATGAGGAGCTATGAGGGGCCCCACCTGGGAGTGCTGATCTCCATGTTTGGGTGGTTGCCATGGAGCCCGCGACCTTGGCGTGATGTTGTCCTGTTGTGGGAGATTCAGCACCTGGCAGCAGAGATAACAAGAGTAGGACGAAATGCATTGAAAAAAACATGATGAGGGCTTCCCAAACTGTGAACCGCCTAATCTGTGGTGGTTCTGTTGGCCCAGGACCCACCAAACATCGTCGTTGCCAATGCAAAACAGGGGGGATGATTAGCTATTCTCATATTGCTCATTGCCTTTCCGTCTTCCAGCATGCTAATGATCAAAGGAAACAGACGAGACATGAAGGCATGGCATATTGTTGGCATCTATTGCCCTCCCTTCCGACTATGCAATCCACCCTAAACTGTGGTCCTTCTACGGGTTCCTTCCCTCTCTGGGTCTTTGGGAGTTGTCATATACTAATATCGGTATTCGGTACTATTTATTGCAGTGTTTTAACTTCATGTGCTGCTTCCCTTCTTGGTCAAGTCGCTCTTGTAAAATAGATATCTAACCTCACCGTTAAAATATGGGCAAAAAATATATATTTTGGTGATATTTGGAATGAATAGATAATGTGATCCTTGGAAGCCCTTTGAGAGTGTAATCATGATGAAGGAGCTGTACAAATGAAACAGACCTTAAATTGACAGTGTTCACTCAAGAAAGACGACCTCATTCCACGGTTCAGGGGAAGGACAAAGGATGTGGAACGATGTGCAATTTGTTGATGTAATGCAACACTATCATCTATTGTACCAGCATATCGTCCTATTTACTGGATGAAGGTGACATCTAGTTAACTTTGACCTCTCTTCCGCACGTTATCCCCTTGACAGATAGTGCTGGAGGTGCGTTCACAGATGGGTATGCGGGTTGGTTACTAAGCAGTGTCTTGTCTTTGGGTTAGTTAGCAGTCCTTAGTCACTAGTAGTGTGAAGGATAATTAGGATTTGTTCAGCTTTTTGATGTGCATGTGCGTGTGTGTGTGTGTGTGTGTGTGTGTGTGTGTGTGTGTGTGTGTGTGTGTGTGTGTGTGTGTGTGTGCGTGTTATGTCTCAGGGTGTGTGAACCCTTCACACACTTTAAATGGAATTAAAGTCTAAATTAAATGTATTATTATTATTATTATTACTTTACACATTATACCTTCATCTGTAGGCCACACATCCCGGTTATAGAGGAAGGACGCGACAAGCTCCTTGGACGGTTTCAAGGACTGAAAGATTAAAATGAAAATAAATGAATAATATCCCACGAGGAAGACCGAGACAGGATATCACTCACACTCACACACAATCACCCCCCCCCCCCTCCCCCGTTCTCTCTCTCACACACACACAACCTCACTCCCTCTTTCTTTTTCTTTATCTCCCTTCCTCTCTCACACACACACACACAAGCACGCACACACTTGTAAACACACAGGCATATATACTTGCATGACGCATATCACGTTCAAGCCTCACACACTCTCTTTCTTACACACACACAAACACACACACATTCTCACTCACTCACTCACTCTCTCGCATGCAAGCAGGCACACACACACACACGCACACAGTCAGATAACTGGTGACTCATGGGCAGAATACAGGTGCCTCTAGTCCATCCGGACGGCCAGGTCTTGCAGCAGCAATAGCAGCAGCAGCAGCAGCTGTAGCTGTTCTGCATCTCCTGCAGACTGCTGCAGCACCAGGCAGAGAGAGAGAGGGAGAGGGAGAGAGAGAGAGAGGGACAGGGAGAGAGAGAGAGAGAGAGAGAGAGAGAGAGAGAGAGAGAGAGAGAGAGAGAGAGAGAGAGAGAGAGAGAGAGAGAGAGAGAGAGAGGGAGGGAGAGAGAGAGAGAGGGAGAGAGAGAGAGAGAGGCCCACAGAAACCCATTTGACGAGTTCCAACACACCCTGTTTTGTTCTGTGAAAGGGAAGAGCTGCTGCTGCTGCCGGCCACGCATGGCTGCAGGGCGCCACGCGAGCGTGCACGTACCTGCGAGGGAGGAGGAGAAGGAGGTGGAGGTGGAGGAAGCCGTCTGTTCCCCACGCCAGGGGCCTGTCTGCCTGGCCTCACCACCACCTGCCTGGGCCCCAGTGCTACTGCTCCCCCAGAGGCCTCCAGGTTCTGTCGCTTCACCTGGTTCCTGGCCGCTGCACCCGCAGAGACAATGTTTACATCAGGGTCTCAACGTGTGATATCCAAGCATTTGATGTATATATATTGTGGCTATATTGTTGCGTATAACATGCATGCTTTTCAATGTTTCATATTTTATTTTGTGTCTTCCCCCGTTTATCGTTAAAATTGTGATTAAATCTCTATTTTTAGGATTGTTGTTCCTGTCTTGAGCCGAGCAATTGTGATGGAAACCGTTTATTTCCCTGGGGATTACTGACGCACTCTGCATCTAAATCCAGTCACAACAAGAACAACAGCTTAAGACGGACGTGATGTGTGATCCATTTGTGGGCAGATGTGTCGGTGTGAGCCACTGCCTGAGTCCTGCTTTTGGGATGGTCAGGACGGTCTGGTGGCTTGTTTGCTTCTCTCCCCAAAAGGTCCTGGCTTCGAACCCCCAACATCCTCTTAGGTGTAGATAAGCAGTGCAGCCAATAACATGGCTTCGCTTTCAATCCCCTCCGGATACAATCTCAACTAGAACATGCTCATCTTCGTATTTGTTTTTCTTATCACTACTATCAAGTTCCGGGAAAGGAAACAAACCAGTTACCGTGCATATATTTAGGATGTAATGCTTCCTCGTGATAATAATGAGGTGGAGACATCGCTGGAAAACGTTTTCGGAAATCAGTGTTTGCTCTGACCTACAGCTGAAAAGCCATTTAAACATTGCGGGCTGAATGCTTAATGGAACTTTATTGCAGCATATATATTTGACCTAAATGTGCAGCTAAAAATATTCGCTGTCACGGTGCTGTCAGAGGGCTTAGCTCAGCCCTACGAAGTACACGCTCCGTTCCAAAGACTAGATGTCAAAAGACTTCTGACTACATCACCTAGGTTTTGGATTGCTACATTTTCAAAAGCAACAAAAAATACAGCAAAATATACGTATAGGTTGTCCGCATAGCAGACCGACATTACCTTCCCTGGTGGCCAAGGCACTGCGCACCCCGTGCCAGAGCCTGGAGATCTCCTCGTCCGTGGGGGTACAGTGTAACCCCAGCCCCCTCTCCGGGCCCCCAGCGGCCCTCCTCGCAGAGCCGGCCCTGGGCCCCTGCTGGAGGCTCTGTGGGGGCGGGCCCTCGGCGAAGGAGAACCTATAGGAGGGCAGGAGGGGCGTGACCAGGACGTCCCCTTCCACTCGGATCGTGACGTGTGTGCGAGGGGAGAACCTGAGCTCGCCGCCGCCGTCGCCGTTCCTGCCGGGGCCCCCGGGGGCCTGGTCCCCGATGGGGGGCGCGGGCTTAAAGGTCCGCTCCGCACTGTAGGGCGTCCGGCAGGGGCCCCGCGCCGCCGCCGCCGCCTCCTCGGCCCTGGACGGCGGGCGTGGCACCAGCACCCTCCCCGGGGCCCGCCCGGCCCAGCCGGCCTCCGCGGCGGACTGGGGCCGCATCAGCGAGCCCTTCCTGACCCGCCGCGGGGCGGGAGCCACAGGGGCCCTGCCGCCGGGGCGGTCCCTCCGGGGGGCCCGGGGGCCGGCCGGCCGCGCGGGGGGGTTCTGTCCCCGCGGGGCCCCCCTGACCTCCCGCACGCCGACCTGCACCCCTGCGTCGGCCCACGCCAGCCTGGTGAGATCCGCCTCCGAGACTGAGGAGGGGCCCGGGGCGGCCGCAGGGCAGGGGCCCCTCTGGAGGTCCGGGGGCCTGGCGTAGAACCCGCCGGGGTCCTGGAGGCCGGGAGTGTCCGCGGTCTGCTCCTGTCTCCGCGTGGCGGTGGCGGTGGCGGTGGCGTTGGCGTTGTCGTAGTTCTGGGGCAATCGGTCCGCCTCGTCCAGCCAGCGGATCTTCTTCCTCACCGCCTGGGCGGCCACGCCCTCTTGGGTCCTGCACCTCCCCCTCGCCAGCTCCATGCTGTCCCGGATCGACTTTGCCACCTGTTTGGCAAAAACCAGCTTCCCCAGGCCGCCCGAGGGGCTTCGGGGGGGCGGGGCGTACTTGGACTGCTTCTTGAGGATCCCTTTGACAAACCGAACCTGGTGCGACTCGCTGGGGTCCGCTTGGAACGAGATCCCAGCGGTGTTAGCGTTAGCGCTGTTCATGCTGTTAGCGTCGTTAGCGTTGTTAGCGCTGTTCATGCCGTTAGCGTTGTTAGCGCTGTTCATGCCGTCAGCGTCGTTAGTGGTGTCGGCGGCGTTAGCACTGTCGGCGCCGTTGACGTTGTTAGCTCTGTTAGCGGTGTTAGCTCTGTTAGCGCTGTTAGCGGTGTTAGGGGCTCCCTGGTGTCTGGACATGTCCAGCAGGAGTTGGGATGAGCTCTCCTGCTGCAGGGTCCGGGTGCCCTTGAAGCTCTCCGCCCTGGTCCAGTCGTTGGAGAACGTGTTTAGGTTGGCAATGAGGTCCTGGAGTGAGCTGTTCTCCTCGAGCACGCGGCTGCCGTGGCCGCTCACTGCTTGTCGGTTGGTGGCGTGAGACTTCCCGTCGTCGTCGGGCTCACAGATCGGCTCGCGCGGCGCCTCATGGGACTTTGTGAGCTTTTCGGCGGGAAAAAAGAGATGCGTCGCTAAGGGAGGTCTGGACGCGGCGTCGCGGTCGCCGCGGGGACCGAGGTCAGACCGTTCCTCCCGTTCCAAAAAGTAACTATCGGGCTTCCAGTCGGCGGCGGCGGCGCTGTTGGTGGTTACCGTGGTGACGTCGTCCTCGCTACGCTGGCTCTCCGCGGCGGCGATGGTTTCGCACAGCGATAAGAGGGCGCAGCGTCCGGGAGGGGGCGTGGCCCCTCTATGGTTAGAGGACCCTTCCTGCACGCCGACGTAAGAACGGCCGTCCTCCGCCCTGCGGAGCGTCTCGCCGGACCTGCTGCCGTGACGCGGGCTGCCGCCATTTTGGATTGGTTGCGCGGCTGCCTGACCGCCCTTGGGGTCCAGCGAGAAGGAGGCCGCCCACGGTCCCTGATTCTGGGCCGACGGGGAGGGGCGGTCGAGGTCCTCGTTCTCCAGGCTGTCCAAACTCGACAGGCTCCCGGAGCAGTTGGTGTCGTGCATACGTTCCTGAGACGCAACGATAGTTCAGCAGATGATAGGATAAATGATGATACATACAAGAGGATGAATAATTTGATCCGCAATCAAATCATTAATACAACAAATAAGACGATACGTTTCACGATAAATGAATGATGATGAAGCACAAGATTTATAGGGACCATAATTCACTCTCAAATCGTAAAATTGTAAAACGATTTACGATTTTCCAGGCAAGCACAGCGGAGATCTTTGCTATCGCCAACTCTGCGATAAAAATGACTAAGCTCCAATTAGATATTCTAGAAATGTCATATGCATAATATATACTATAGGACTGTGCCATATATATATCAACGATATAATGTATTATTGCATGTGCCATGTCTTAAAATCATAATTGTGTGTCTCCGAGAGAGTGCTCACTGTCTCTCTTATAAACACACACAGACACAAGAACACAGACACACACACACATACACACAGAAAGGGAAGATCGACAGATGGAAAAAGAGACAGCGGGAAATAGAGAGTGGGAGCGAGAGAAAGAAAGATAGATGGAAAGAGTGAGTAAACAGAGATAGAAAGAGAAAAGTAAAGGGAGAGCTAGTGGAGAGAGGGGAAGACAGAGAGAGAGAGACAGAGAGACAGAGAGAGAGATAGAGGGAGAAAGAGGGAGAGAAAGAGAGAAGCTAAAGCGAGCCAGTGTTAATGGTCTCTCTCTCTAGAAGGGGGTCTTGTTTGCTCTGGTGAGACTCAGGAAGATCCTGACAGGCAAGTTCAAGGCTGGGACTACAGAAGACCTCCCTTCGGTGCCTTATTAAAACACACATCATTAAAATGTTCCACTGCTACACATATTTATGATATATGTGCAGATAGGCGGTTGCTCTGCATTCTGAACTATTACCACGGGCACTGGGGTGTTGAGCAGAGTAGTCTAATCTGACAGACAGACACCCATGTGTTACGGACCGGTGTGTCTGTCGCTCTGCGACAGACACACCGTCAAAACGCACGTCACACACGTCAAAACGTCAAAGGGAGAGATAAAGAACGATAGAAGGAAAGTGAGAGAGAGAGAGAGAGAGAGAGAGAGAGAGAGAGAGAGAGAGAGAGAGAGAGAGAGAGAGAGAGAGAGAGAGAGGGAGAGGGAGAGAGAGAGAGAGAGAGAGAGAGAGAGAGAGAGAGAGAGAGAGAGAGAGAGCGAGCTGTTGGATATTATAGTGCATCTATGCTAGCGCTTTGTTCTGGCGCCCCCTGCTGGCCAACATGTGTAACTGTAATTTAGGTCAGCATAAAACGAAAGACAATTCATAACTTTATTTATACTTGTATTCATATTTACTGTCGATCTGGTCCTTCAGATGTAATAATATGTATTTTTAAGTTATACACATTTTTATTTTTTGTCACTGTAATTCCGATCGACAACATTGAAAAAAGGGAATAAATTAACAAAACAATACCTTTGAAAGCAGGGCAGATCCGATTAGCCTTTCCATCTATTACGGACACCACATCAACGTAGTACTGTAGGCTGACACTTACCGACGGGCTGATAGCCCCCTGCCGTGCCTGCTGCTCCCCCTGCTCCTGCTTGGCCTCCGGGGGGGGTTTGTGGAGGAGGTGCTGGTGGCTCTTGAGGAGGTGCTTGCGGGGTTCCAGGAGCAGCTTGCTGTAGGCCTCCACAGCGGAGAGCCCGCGTTGGGAGCGCGAGGTCGTCCCAGCGGTGGGCTTCAGGGAGGGGGTGTAGCTCCTGGGGAAGAACAGGACATCCAGATCCATGTTCAAGTCACCTGCTACTATCACTTCATTTAATATATTGGATTTATCATTTTTATTCATTATTATTGTATATATTATTGTTGATTTTTCTTCAAGAGATGGATGATCTATAACAGGGCAAAGGGGAATGGTCATGTTGATCTTTTAAATAAACATTTACAGATTGACTTTTAAAAAGTATCTTGTATCTCACTATCTCCATAAAGCATGTGAAGTCTCTGTGTGACTCTCACAGATGAGCACAATGCAAAGTGCTGACACGTTTTAAATATGATAGAAGCACGTCAGCATAACCGTCTCCAAGTAGAGACATAAGACACCACATGGTAGCGAGCCCCAGCCAGGCAAACTAACTTCGCTGACTTTTCCGCAAGGGAAAAATAGATTATTGAGCGTTGTATTCATTAATTTACGTAGACTAACAGGTCTCTACTATGTCCGTATGTCTGTGTGCTTGTCCCTCTGTGTGTCACCTGGTGCTGGCCACCGGGGCGGACTGACAGCCGAAGGAGCCGCTGCTGTACTGGATCTGGTGCAGAGCTTCCTCCATGTTGGGCCCGGTCCTCCATAGGCCTGAAACACCACAACAACACGTCGGCTCATTGACTCCCTCCTTACCTGGACCTTTCTGTTATAGCACTTGGGATGGGATTTGCAATCCTAAACACAAGTTACAACATTTTGCTTTGTTGGGATGCAAATCCTAGTATGACATTTACTTCTACCACTACTGCTAATAATAGCAATTTATATAGAAGAACAAACAACCATTTTTTCTGATACCTATAGCTTCTCTGCGTTCTAATCGAGATGTTGTTATTTGTATTACATGCAGCTGTTTCTTTTGACTCCAATACTGATGTTATGCTATGTCATGTCACTTGGGAGCGTTCTTAAGGCACTGGGGTGGAGGTGGACCCTGGAGAACGTGTCTCTCAGTTTCACTCCCCTTCCTAGCCCTTGCTTCCAATCAGGGCCAAGCCTCCAATGTGACACAGATTTTACGCACCGGGGACTCGAACCGGCGACCCGAGAGATTGGAAGACGGCAAACGCTCCCAATCACTAAACCAAATGACTTCAGCGGTTTTGGTGGCGGTCAGAGCATTCTCAAGGCATTCGGGACGAGGTCTGTTTAAATAATACTAATAGTGAATTGCATTGCTATAGCCCTCAGTAAGACACCCACATCGCTTTACATAATAAGTGTTGGGGGAGAGGTGAGGCCTCATCCTCGCACACACCTAGGTGATGCTCCGCCGCCAGTCTGCGTCAGGGCGCTCAGCGCTCACGGGACGGCTGAGGAGTGTAACACGTAACTGGAGACCGCAGGACGATTAGGTGGCCGTGTTGGGACCAGAGCCAGGTAAGGGAATTTGGCCAGGAAACTGTGGGTAGCACCCAATAGTCCATGGGAACTTTAGTGACCACAGGAGGTCAGGCCTCCTCCGACATTAGCAGAATGTTTACCCTGGAACGCCTTTCACTATAACGCTACACTGACCCAGGAGGGAGGGAGGGAGGGACGACGGACCCAGGGTGAGGTGTGACTGAGCCAGGGGGGGGCAGTAGGACCTAGGGGGGAGTAACACTGACCAAGGGGGAGGTAGGTCCTCCTCTGGGACGGGGGGAGGTGGGCCCTCTGGAACCTCTCGGTGGCCTCCTGCACCTTATGATGTCGCTGCTGCAAGATGGCGTCCCTGAGACGCTCCTCCTGCAGCCGCCACTGCTTCTGCCTCTCCTCCAACGCCCTGGGACAGAGAGAGAGAGAGGGAGAGGGAGAGAGAGAGGGAGAGGGAGAGAAGGAGAGAGAGAGAGAGAGAGAGAGAGAGAGAGAGAGAGAGAGAGAGAGAGAGAGAGAGAGAGAGAGAGAGAGAGAGAGAGAGAGAGAGAGAGAGAGAGAGAGAGAGAGAGAGAGAGAGAGAGAGACGGACAGACACAGAGAGAGAGTGGGAGAAGAGATGATTACAATGTTATTTGCAAAACTACTTTTTTCCTCCTATTTCCACACTTCAAAGAAGAAACAAATCGTTTTTTGAGCATATGGCATTATGGCGTTATATTCTTTGATTGCTTTCATAATACATGGTCAACAAGTGACTATTTTTAACTGCAAATATAACGAATATAATTGTAGGCTACCGTTATCAAGGCTTAGTTATATTATCACTATTTATATGCTATTGACTTGCTGTGGAAACGTAGATGTTTGTCCCCCTTGCCAAAAAACCTTTTAACTGAACGTAACTGGAGAGTTAGATGGAGAGAGACATAGAAAGAGAGACAAGAGAGATAAGACGGGGTGATGGATATGAAGTGGTGAGCGTTATTAGGGGTTAGTTAAGGGACTAAAGGCCTAGAAGCGAGTGCTAGGCCAGAAATCCGAGTCCAATCCTTCAGGTGCGGTATCAACCGGAGCATTAATAACTTACAGCATTCACTTAGATAAGCAGTTGCCGCATATTTTCACTTCGGCCTAGTGCAGGGGAATATCTTTAGCACATTTTCACTTCATACAAGTTTAAATCTTTAGCCTATATTTTCACTTAATAAGAGTTACCACCTTTAGCATCTTATTTTTTTACCGACAACAGGTTAGCATCATTAGCATATTGCTTTCAATCGCCTATCAAAGCCAATATCGATTTCAGATATTCAACAGCCAAAGTAAATATTGATATTGAATATCTGACAGGATTATAGGCTACATATAAACCAAACCTCACCATTATGGCAAACCAAATCAACTTATGCGTTACACTTTTTTCAAAAATAAAATCGATTGATTTATAAAATAAATATAAAGGACTAGGCCTTTATCCTCCTCATCATTATACTTTTTTTTTTTTTTAACAATTGTCATTATGCCAGACTCATCCCATATAGAGTGAAACCTACTTTCTGCGTCGATTGGTTTCATGGGAGAATCTGCGGGCTCTGGCTCGACACAACTTCTGCTCCTCCTGCAGGAGCAGCTTCTCGTCCTCCGGGCCCCCATCGGCCCCTAGCCTTGCGTTACTGACAGCACATCGTTAAGGAGCCCCACGGTTTTACACACATCGCCAACTACACACAAACACTCACTACAACAACAACAACAACCAACAGCAACAGAAACCAACATAACTCGTTCATGAAGCGGATACGAGTGGTAGAAGAAGTTGTCCTTCAGAACTTGCATGACAGGAGAGCAGAGGCCTTTGTTTTGTTGTTAAAATTTTTAAAAAAGAAGATCCGGTGTCCTCCACCGGAGATGCGGAGACGAGCGGTGGGCCTGCTGGTGCCCCTCACACAAGCGGTGGACGCAGGGAATCCCTGCAGATTGGCGTTGGAAGCGTCATTGAGTCTATTGGATCGTACAAGGCACACGAAAAATGTCACTAAATGGACATTGTGTCACTTCTCCGAGTCGCTGTCACCTCTGTTCGTCCCGCCCCGCCATGATGATGGCAACAGAGGACGCGCTTCCTTGGCAACGCGAGCGGCGCGCTGAAGGTGCGCTGCCGCCTCGCAGCCGGTAGGCGGCGCGGATTTCACACAATGAGGATCCTAGACGGGTAGCTGCCGGATAAATTAGCCACCGCTACGTTATTATTAGCCTAAACGACCGGACGGTTTCCCCAAAGACGAACGGCAAACAGCAATATTCATTTAGACGATACATCATTTTTAATATCTCCTAACGTGGGCCCATTGATCAGTGTTTAATTCCAAGTGAGCGGCGGTGCGTTTGGAACAAGGTTAAGCGGATTTAGGACAACGTGCTTTTTCATTATTGTCCATAAATAGACGAGACGGGGATTTACCTGTCTCTCCCGTCTATTTTCAGACGAGCTTTCTAATGTCAGGTGGAAGTACTGTCGCACATCTGGGGCGGCAGAGATCCCGCAGCGGTGGACCGAACTTCTGTCGTCCTCTCCTCAGACCGACGGCAGGACAGGGGCTGTGCACACTGGTACCTGAACACCGCTGCGATGGAGCACAATGCTCTGCTGCTGTTGCGCTCGACGGATGCTGCTTGGATGTGCGTAACGATGATGGTCCTGCATAGTTTTGGAGAGTGACATTACTGAAGAATCACACGCACACACACACACGCACACGCACACACACACACACACACACACACACACACACACACACACACACACACACACACACACACAGACACACACACACACACACACACACACACACACACACACACACACACACACACACACACACACACACACACACACACTTGACGACCAAGCGCCCGGTGCGGATGGAGCAAGAAATTGTCGTTGAGGTGAGTGAATCAAGAATATTAATATTGTATGTTTGATTGTAACAATGGATTAGGTCAAATGTTAAACCTATTTGTATATATAAGCGTGATATATTATGCTGGTTTCAAATGGATTAATAAGAAAACAGAGTTAGAATAACCTTTATTTTATCTCATTGAGATCATCTAATCTGTTTTGCAGGGATTACTGAAACAATTACATATAGGACCACCGAACACTTCAGCAGGAACATTATTGAGATTAAGATACATCAATACACAGATTATATAAAGTTTCAGATTTGCTGTAGCTCATTCCAGGGATGAGGTGCATACTATAACCATTATAACATCCAGTCTTCCCTGATACTGTTTTTGTCTGAGGTCATCCAGTCGTTGATTTAGTGTTATGTGAATTCAAATGGGGTTTAGGCTGTTTGATTTTGGCAATTTAAATAATGATCCTAATATAAAATCACAGACATGCATATTTGTTCTAGATGCAAGGGACGACCATTCAACTTTGTAATATAGCTCACAGTGGGGGTAGAATCGTAATAGATCTGATTTGGATTGGAATACCACGTGGTCTAAACAACAATACGGTTCTACTCAAATGGCAAGAGTGGAAAAACATGCCGATCAGTACGCTTTTAATTAGACCTGAGGTCCTGCATAATTGACCCTAAATGAATTAGTGACAGTAGAATGAGAACATGTATTATGTTCAACACGTGTGCTTGTGGTTGTGGCTTGTTGCTTGTGGTTGCTGCTCCTCCATGAAGAAACATCAATTAACAACTGGTTTTTATTGTGTTTCATTATTTTAAATCTCAGGAGCGCTTATAGTAGGCTACAGCAGCATCCTTTTCACAGCCGCACAACCTCCCCAAACAGGTAATTTCTGAATCTATCTGAACAATCTCAGGAATATGTATTTCATTGTTTTGGCATTTAATATACTACCTGTGTTTTTTGTCAAGGACAACAGGAAATTGTATTTTGTATTCTTTGTTTTTCCTCTTCTTTAGAAAACAAGTCTGTGACATTTTGTCTCACTGTGTGGCATGACCGATAGTGGAGTACGGCTGTTTCCCGTTAATCTCTTCACCGGCCCTTATGGGATTCAATTAATTATCCACTAAGCCCCCACCGCCCTCTGTAGTTTGCTTTGCCTGCTTACGTCTGGAAATCTCATAAACACAAACTATGACTGAATGTGGGGACGTTTTTTATCGTCAAACCTACACCCATGTGGGAAAAAGAGTGTGTTTGCGTGCACTAAATCATCTATTTGCTAATTGTGCGATTTCAGACCATGTACCAAAAATATCTCACCGTGAAATCCTCAGATGTGACAGTTTGTGATTTTCAACCAACTGCCGCACCGGGGGAATATTAGATTGGATTGTACGGCCTAAACAAAATCAAAGCTTTACTTGTAAAAACCACCAGAGGCTGACAGGAAACAGTAGGTCAGAATATGAGTGACAACAGATGAAGAGGACGTGGGTGGTGTGACACACACACACACACACACACACACACATCCACACAGATACACGAGGTAACATATGAACACTCACACGTTGAAAACATACACAGACACAAAGACACAAACACAAACACTGCAGGGAAGCATATGAACAAAAACACACACGCATGGAAACATGCTGTACATACACAGATACACACATGGAAAGACAAACACACACACGCCACACACACACTGGGAGTGATAATTTGGCCCAACCAGCTGTCCGTTTTCTCACGTAGGGCCATCTATTGTCTGATTTACCTTCACACCTGACTGGCTCGGCTCACCTTAGGAGGACGTTTCTCATTTGTTTCCTATTGGCTATGTTCCAGACAGGAGTAAAAGGGGTTGTCATCTGTTGATGTCGTTCAGAGCCCAGGAAACAGTATGCTGGACTGCCCTTTATCACACAAAAAACGTTTTGATCAATAAATACGAGTGGCTGTCTATACCAATCTGGCTGTAACTTTTCGGCCCCCAGGTTGCGGTCTCCAGCTTGTGGCCCCCACTTTGCCCCCCCCTCCCCCCCCCCCAAAGTCTGCAGTCCTCAACCTGCGGCCCTCAGCTTGCGGCCCCTCCTCCTTGCGTCAGCAGGTGATGGCTAAGCCCAGAAGGCAGGCGTTGCGGGGTCCCGGCTACCTCTTCCGCGCCCACTCCTGCAGCCTGTCCGTCACAGAGGAGATCTTCCTGGACGCGGCCGAGTACGGGAACATCCCCGAGGTGAGGCGCATGCTGGAGGAGCTGCCCCACCTGGACGTCAACTGCGTGAACTACATGGGCCAGAATGCACTGCAGCTGGCGGTGGCCAACGAGCACCTGGAGGTGGCCAAGCTGCTGCTGAGGCGGGACAACCTGGAGCGCATCGGCGACGCCCTGCTGCTCGCCGTCAGCAAGGGCTACGTGCGCATCGTGGAGGCCATCCTGTGCCACCGGGCCTTCGCCGACGGGCGCCGGCTGAGCTACAGCCCCGGCCACGCCCAGACGCACGGCGAGTTCTTCGCCTACGACGAGGACGGCACGCGCTTCTCCCACGACGTCACGCCCATCATCCTGGCGGCGCACTGCCACCAGTACGAGATCGTGCACGTGCTGCTGGCGCGGGGCGCGCGCATCGAGCGCCCCCACGACTACTTCTGCCAGTGCTCGGCGTGCGGTCAGCGCCAGGGCCTGGACGCCTTCAGCCACTCCCAGTCGCGCATCAACGCCTACAAGGGCCTGGCCAGCCCCGCCTACCTGTCGCTGTCCAATCAGGACCCGGTGATGGCCGCGCTGGAGCTGAGCAACGAGCTGGCCGTGCTCGCCAACATTGAGAAGGAGTTCAAGGTAGGGGTTGCTAAATGGCAGACCGAATGTGTTTTATGTGATTATTATAATTATTACAATGTCCCTCTTCGGTTTAATGTGGATGAGGGTAATTCTAAACCAATTAATAAAGTAATTTGATTACTTCAGTAATTTGATTACTTTATGGGCGCTAATGTGAATAGGATCTCATAGTCTGATGAAACTAATTTCGTTTTATGCATAGGAATAATATCGACAGCATGTCATGGGTTCAATGCAAATGCATCTTTCTAGCAATTTTGCACATCAATCAAACTAGCTGAAAATGGACGACACACATACAAACGATTCAAATAATTTATTGTTGTTTATGTGTTTGTGTGTGGGAGCAAGCGCATGTATGGGGCGTTTGACCTTTCTTCAGCTCGGCAGTTACTATTGACCTGCGACAACCCTACGGCGAGCTTACCCCTCATCAATACATGTATTGATCTGTAATCAACAACATCAGGGTGTAGAACTCCTCAGGAATCAACCTTTAAACGAAAACAAAGAAACATTTCAGTAGGGTGGAGAGGTCTGTAGTTGTTTGCGGTAAATAAATTAAAAAAGACGGAGCAGGCTTCATATAAGGGACTGCACCGTAATCTCATCGTTGGCCTGCTCTGAGTTATTTGTGTTTTTTTTTTTTAAACCGTGCAGAACGACTACAAGAAGCTGTCCATGCAGTGCAAGGACTTCGTGGTGGGTCTGCTGGACCTGTGCCGCAACACGCAGGAAGTGGACGCCATCTTGAACGGCGACGCCGAGGCCTGTGACGAGCCGCAGGTGCGCTCGGCCAGACAGGGCCTCGTCCGACTCAAGCTGGCCATTAAATATGAAGTGAAGAAGGTACGTCCCTCTAGGGGATTAGGTGACTGGTCTGAATGGTAATTAAACATATTGATTGGATGGACGTTTCGGCTTGTTGGGGTGATGCCATAAATTACTATTATTCTTCGCCTTCTCCCTTTTCTTAACTTTTTCTCCCGCTAAATCCCATAATTACTAATTCCCCCTCTCTCTCTCTCCCTCCCTCCCTCCACTTCCCCCTCTCCCCCCCCCCCCCCTCTCTCTCTCTCTCTCCCTCACACACACAAATGCTCATTCACTCAATCATACTCTCTCTCTCTCTCTCTCTCTCTCTCTCTCTCTCTCTCTCTCTCTCTCTCTCTCTCACACACACACAAATGCTCATTCACTCAATCATACTCATTCTCTCTCTCTCTCGCTTCCTCTCCCAATGTCAATACTTCCTCACTCACTCAACCCCGCCATCCTCACTCCCCCACTCCCACGGCCTCCCACACTCTCACTCCCACTCCCTTTCACTCCATCCCCCACACGCCCCTCCCCCACACACACCTCACTCACAAACCCACTCCCACAACGCCCGCACACACATCTCCCCCCACTCTCACCCCTCCCCCCCAACACACACACACACACACCTCACTCACCAACCCACTCCCACCACGCCCACACTCGCATCTTCCCCCACTCCCCCGCATACACCCCCTACCTGTTACCCTAGTTTGTGGCCCATCCGAACTGCCAGCAGCAACTGCTGTCCATCTGGTACGAGAACCTGTCGGGTCTGCGGCAGCAGAACACGGCGGTGAAGCTGCTGCTGGTGCTGGCCGTGGCGCTGGGCCTGCCGCTGCTCGCCATCTTGTACTGGCTGGCCCCCTCTAGCCAGGTGAGGAGGGGCGGAGGGGCCGCAGGCACACGCACGCACGCACGCGCGCACGCGCACACAAGCTCATATGCACATGCACAAGCAATCTCGCGCACACACACACACACACACACACACACACACACACACACACACACACACACACACACACACACACACACACACACACACACACACGCGCACGCAAGCTCACATGCACACTCACTGAGATTGAATCGCTCAGTGGCTCACTCACGTCCACACTCACTCCCGCATTCACTCCCTCACTCAGACACAATCACTGATTCACTAAGACCCTCATTCAAAAGACATAATCACCCACTCACTCAGACAGACATACACATACATCTAAATCTTTCATATGAATTATTTATATTCAGTCTAAAGGAATGTGTTAAACATGCATGAAACAACAAAAGGAAAAAATCACTTGTAGTTCTCTCCGCACAGCGAAAGAGGCAATCTTCCTTAAATTCAGGACACGATAATACTTGTGGATTTGTGGCATGAACAGACATTTATCCTTCACCAGTCAGTCAGCGCTAAATCCCCGCGCTCACCAGCACCGTCTGTCCTTCCGACGGCACGCTGAAAGCTAGACAGAAGCACGTCCTTCTTCGCACACAAATCCACCATCACTGTCACCACACAGATGTTCCAGGGACGAAGGCGCCGCACAAGTGAGCCTGCAAAGAAAGCATTCTGCTGACCGAAGCAGTGCCTCAGGACATGTTTTAACGCGCTCTCCAACAAGAGGGACAAATTAAACAGCCGCTGAAGCTAAGCGACTGTTTGCCGTCTGTTTTGCCGAGAGAGACCGACGGCACTTATGAGCTGGAGACGATCATCGCTGTTTTAAATCACGTCGTCCTCACCTGCCTTCAGGCTCCAGGGGCGAGTTGGTCTCCAGGGGTTAGGGGTTAGAGAAAAGCTTCTGGGTTCAGACACCAAGGTGGGGATGATGCACCCAACGACCGTAGCCGCTCCTTAATGATCTGCCTCTAAGGAAGTATCCACTGTGAGGCTCTGTGGATAAAAGCCTCTGCCAAGGAACTAGAATCTGTCGTGGGAAGTGCCCTTCCCCCCAGCGGATGGTCCATCTGGCGCCGTTTCCCCCCCGCTGGGGGGGCCCACGGGACGTCACTTGACACTTTAGTCCCTTACACACTTTAGTCTTAGACATAGTTTTGCAATATGGCATAATGTATTGATGAACCGTTTCAATAGCATATACTGCACACTTAAGTCACTTCTGCTATTATTGTTAATGAACCGCCGATAATGTTGACATTAATTTTGTATCTATATTTGGACTACTTTTACGGCACATGCAGACATATGGTTATAATGCCTATATAAACGGGTATAGATGCATCTATACCCGTATCTCTTTGACACACATGTTGTAGTTTTATTATTATTTTATTTTTTACTTGCCGTCCGTCCTTTCTACTGTGACACCCTACCCTCCCCTCCGGTGTTAACGCAGCACAACGTTCCTTGCCTCACCTTTCCCCCTCTCCAGCTGGGCAGGGTGATGCGGGGGCCCTTCCTGAAGTTCGTGGCCCACGCCGCGTCCCTCATGGTGTTCCTGTTCCTGCTGGTGATGAACGCCGCCGACCGCTTCCAAGGCACGGCGCTGCTGCCCAACATGACCACCCAGGACCACCCCTCCCAGCTGTTCCGCATGAAGACCACCCCCTTCACCTGGATGGAGATCCTCATCATATCCTGGGTCATAGGTCAGGGGGGGGAGGTCACTGAGCGACGCAATGAGACGCACTGCACACGCACTCTCACATGGAACCGGCGCACGCACGCACGCACGCACGCACGAACGAAGGCACGTACACACACACACACACACACGCACTCTCTATTCCGGTCACATGATTTCCATTTCATCTGTTATCAGATAATTTCTGCTGAGAATGAGAAAGAATTCAGTCTGCCATATTGCATTAACACACATACACACATCCAGACACACACACGACACACGCTCACATAGGCAAACACACAAGGATGCACTCACATCCGTGCACACACTAGTGTACACACACACACACACACTGTAATAACTATAAGTGAGTCTGCCGGAGCTTGCGATCGTTAGTGAGAGCAGGAAACCGCCCACGCAGGGGAAATTATGTTTACTCTGCCCACACTCATACCAGAATATTAGAAAATAATATATAATAAGATAATAACGTTGACCTCCATTAGCATATAAAAAAGGAACCTACTTAGCCAGTATGAGCCAGGGTTCAATTGTAACTTTTAGAATTGTGTTGTTTTACCCGTTACTGATACAATTTAACAGCCAAGCAATTGATATGTAGCAGTGAGTTTTTTGCCATTGGCTGGTAGCAGGGGTTCATGTTGGACCCTGGTTAGCCATAATGTCCGCTAAATGATGATGTATGATTCTGCAACGTAAAATACGCTCTGCATTCACCCATACACAAATAATGACTGATCATTAACAACTTCATAAGCATACATGTTTGCTAGTTTTGTTAATGCTGGTTTAGAAAAGGAAGGAAAATACTTCAGACTTCCCAATTTGGTGTGAACATTTGTATCCTTTCTTCAAGCTGAATTAGGTAAGATAAGTCTACTTTGTCGATTAATCAGTGACAATGTCCAAACAGACATGAGGCTCAATGAGAAGAGACGCAAGTTAGCACCTCGCTAGCTTCCATCCGCTTGGCTAAATACAGGCTACGATACACAACACATCTGTGACAATGCTCTCTTTGTCCAGGTAAGATCTGCGCCGAGTGTAAACACATCTGGTCGCAGGACATCAGGGAGTACGTGTCCGAGCCCTGGAACCTCCTGGACTTCGGCATCCTGGCCATCTTCGTGACGTCCTTCACGGCGCGGTGGATGGCCTTCTGGCACGCGCACGCCGCCCAGCTCTACGTGGACGTGCGCTACACCGACCTGGCCAACGTCACGCTGCCCGCGGAGGTCCAGTACTTCCACCTGGGTCAGTCTCCAGACCGCCTCTTTATTAGTAGGATTGTTTTGGTTGCTTTTGATATATCTATGTTTTATTTTTTGGTATTTTAAGTTTTTATTTTTTATCAGTTGTATTTGACAATAATTATTATTGCGTTATTGTATGATTGTTAATTTTTGCATATATTATTACATTTGTATTGCTTATAATGGGAAAAAAGCACTGTAAGTCATTTTGGATGAAATCTCTAGATTGCAAAAATTGTACATAGTTATATTGATTATCTTATAATTATTATTTCATGTATCATAGTATTATTTATGTTATTATTATTTGCTTATTATTAGGATATTATTATAAACAGTATATAGGTCGTTATTATATAGAGCATGGTAGCATCAGGGTGAGAGCTTCAGTGTCTATGTGTCCATGTTGATCTCCAGGCAGCCTTGAGCCAGATGCTTGACCTCACGACCTCATCTCAATGCTCTGAAGTCACTTTGGATAAAAGCATCTGCTCATTTATTCAATAATAATTAATCAGACATGTGTGTGTGTGTGTGCGTTTGAGTATGTATGTTTAATGTATGCACAAACACAAACGTGCGCATTCCTGCGAGCGTGTGTGTGTGTGTGTGTGTGTGTTTCTTTGTGTGTGTGTGTGTGTGTTTCTTAGTGTGTGTGTGTGTGTTTCTTTGTGTGTGTGTTTCTTTGTGTGTGTGTGTGTGTGTGTGTGTGTTGTGGCAACCCGGTTCCGTAAGACTCTATTTGTCACGGCAAGTACCACGCACTGGATGCTGGTTTAAGCCGCACCCTGGGTTTATTCACAGAATACGCAAAAGAACAAGGTCAATCACACTGTGCTAGGGTCTCCGGGAGCCTCGTAGCCTGGGACGCGTCAATGGCCCCCTCCTTGTAGGTCCCACTGCCCTGGAATGAGTCCTCGGCTGCCTTACAAGATGTCCGCCCGCTCGTTTCCTCCCTCCGGCCAGGTGTTCCCCGTCAGGCTGATGAGGGCGAGGAATGTGGTGCTCTCTACCTCCGGCTAGTGGATGGCGGTGGTACACGCCCTCCACCAGGAGCTCAGGAGGTAGAGCGGGTTGGCCGGTAACCTGAAGGTTGTTGGTTTGATCCCCCGGCTCCTCCTAGCGTGTAGAGTGTCGAGGTGTCCTTGAGCAAGGCACCTAACCCTGACTGTTAGCTCCCGACGAGCTGGCTGTCGCCTCGCCTTGCATGGTTCACTCCGCCGTCGGTGTGTGAATGTGTGCGTGACTGGTTAATGTGAGGCAATATTGTAAAGCGCTTTGGGTGGCCAATGGCGCTATATAAATGCAGTCCATTTACATTTCACCACTCGCCCCCGGATCCCCCTGGTGGGGAGCGGGTTGTCACACTGTGTGTTTGTGTGTGTTCGCGCGCGCGTGTGTGCGTGCGTGCGTACCTCCAGCACGGATCCACTGGATGCCGTCGGACCCCCAGCTGCTCTCTGAGGGGCTGTACGCGGTGGCGGTGGTCCTGAGCTTCTCCCGCATTGCCTACATCCTGCCGGCCAACGAGAGCTTCGGGCCGCTGCAGATCTCGCTGGGCCGCACCGTCAAGGACATCTTCAAGTTCATGGTGATCTTCATCACCGTGTTCGTGGCCTTCATGATCGGCATGTTCATCCTGTACTCCTACTACCTGGGCGCCAAGCAGAACGACGCCTTCACCACGTGAGTTCACATCTGATTCATCACAAGTACGTTTTATGTAGAATTATGTTTATTAAAAGATATATTCATAAATGTATAGATATTATTAAAAAAATATATATATATATATAGATTAACATAATTTGCATTTATTTTTATAAAAATAAACATATTTTCCGAAATGTATATATTTGTATATCTTTGATGTATTTACATTTCTCTATTCAAACTTTCTAAAATCCCTAAATCCTATTTGAATTTGTGAAACTGTCCTGAACGTTATGCTCTGGCAACTGCTCAAGTACCTGTTTGGGATTAATAAAGTACCGAATACATTCATAAAAGGATTTCGGCTTCAATATAATGCCATTTAAAGGTGAGGCTAAGATCAATCAAAACATACAATCCAAAAAGTGCCACTTGACCAAGTTTTTAAATCAACCAGCAAAGTACTGAGTAGCCATATCAGAACAAGAGTCGGTACAGAGTAGCGTCACACATCAGAACACGGTTACAATGTGTGCTAGTGGCTGATCTGTGTATCGTTTGAACCGCTGTGCCCCAGCTGCACAGCAATAACCAAGATGCTAAGGGCTCTGGCTACATTCTGCAGCATGTAGATATTAAAAAACTGCAGTAAAACTAGTGCTTCTTCTATTGTGATTGCTTCCATCGTTTGTTCTCAACCTCGCTTCCCTTGTAAGTCGCTTCAATACAGGGTCTGATCAATCAGTTGTACCCACCTGGGGTACAATTTGTACAAGCAGCCTGGACCAGGGGCAGAAATACGCCGTCCATTTTAAACCCCACTACAGTATTAACAGTATGGTTTAAGTTTATAGGCCACTAAAATATTAATAATGAAGCTAAATGATCCTACTATAATATGAGTTCCTAGGCAACAACCATATTAACAAGGACTGAAGGCAGTCACAAAAGGTATTCATAGCCCACCCAGCAGCCACCCTTTTTGACCAAATCTCGGCTGTAGCCATTACCGATGACAGTTTTTTCATTTTAGTCACATAATACACACACACACACACACACACACACACACACACACACACACACACACACACACACACACACACACACACACACACACACACACACACACACACACACACACACACACACACACAGAAGATGCCGTTTATGTGTCATTCTGTGCCACCTGCTGGCGAAGTAGTGCATTACGCTTAAAGGCAATTACTTTAACTGACGGACGTCATGGGATGAGGTATCTGCATACAACTTTTGTATGTTAAGGTAGGTGCCCTCTGTGTTCATTGCGATGTTCACTGCACAGCTTAATGTATCCCGACGGACATTATGGGTCCAAATTGAATAACATTTGTGGTTTGGTGTGGATGACGGGGTACTGATTGTAATGTGATTGTAGTGACTGAAGTGTGGGTTCATAACACAAAAGGTTGGAAATCATTGTGCTGCCTGAGCGACTGAACCTCACACCAACAGAGAGCTCCTTGTGTTTCCTCCTCACCCAGCGTGGAGGAGAGCTTCAAGACCTTGTTCTGGGCCATCTTCGGCCTCTCCGAGGTGCGATCCGTCGTACTGGACACCAACCACAAGTTCATCGAGAACACGGGCTACATCCTCTACGGCGTCTACAACATCATCATGGTGATCGTCCTCCTCAACATGCTCATCGCCATGTTCAACAGCTCCTTCCAGGAGATCGAGGTGAGTCCAGAACATCCCGGTGACATCGCTCGCGGTTGGTTCTTTTAGGTTCCAAAGCTGTGATTCCAAGCCTTATTCGGCCCTGTGTCACATTTTTTCTTGCTCGGTTGTGCAAATGCTTCCACGTATAGTTTTAAAGGTCACATAATACACCACCTGGTGTGAGTGTGATTAGTCATTAAAAGCCGTTTTAGAAAATCTGCCTCTTCTTATTTTACAAGTGGGCGTGTCCACCTAGATGTGTGCTGGATAGATGAGTCTACCAGCCTACCCAGTGGACCGTAGCAAACGTTCCTCATCTATCCATCATACATCTGGGTGGACACGCCCACTTGTGATGTCAGAAGAGGCAGATTCAACGCGGGTTGTAACGGCTTGTAGTTAGTAGTATGTTTTTTGAGGCCTTTACCCTCAAACACTATGATTGGTCTTAACAAATCACCCAAGCATTGAGCTCGTCTACTATCAGACTTTAAATTGTTAATCTGAGGTCTGATCTGTGAGACGAAATAAGCTAGCGAGCCCCGGCAACCCCACATGAATTCCAAGAGGGATCGTAACATAGATTTATCCCTCTGACGCATGAACACTTCATCTCTCTTATGAATTAATAAATCCTTTCTCTCATGAATAATTGAATGATGGACCGGCACCTCTTACCTCCCTCCCTGTCGTGCTGCAGGACGATTCCGACGTGGAGTGGAAGTTTGCCCGCTCCAAACTCTGGTTCTCTTACTTTGAGCATGGCGGAACGCTGCCCGTGCCCTTCAACCTCGTGCCAAGCCCCAAGTGCATCCTGGGAACGACACTGGGAATCCTCAAACTTCTCTGTAGACTTCCTCACCTGGAGGTCAAGGACCAGCCGGAGCTCAACCCGGAGCTCAACAAGGTCTGAGGAAACGGGGGTAGTCTAGTCTGGGGGTTCCGGGCTGGGGGTCCGGGCACCACCGGGGGTCTCCTGATATGCATTTTGGGGTCATGGGAGATGGCTGACTTAAAAGCTTACCGATGTTTGATAATACATTTGTTAATGTTAGGGGTGTTTACCAAAGGTGATTCTCTATCAACTACTGATTCGTGGCCATAAGCAAACTAAAATGAACTACTTCTCTGGGATATGATGATATAATGCAGATATTCACGGGGTCATAGGTCAAAAGACTTGGAAACCACTGGTTGAGAGTGTTTGACTCAGAGTCCAAAAGGTTCTGTGTTCGATACCCCCAATGTCCACGTCAACATTTATTATCTTTTAACCGTTAGCTGAATCCGCCAGATGAAGAAAATGTTGCTACATCCACGGCCCCGAGCGCACACCAGGTAAAGCACCTTTAAACGATCGCTTCACAGTATTTATTCATTTATGTATTCCACACAGATTCATATGCAGTATTAGATTCATATGAAAGTATTCATTTGTTTTCATGTTCCGAACGCTTACATCATCCATTGTACACTCTCCATGTAATTCTTCCTTTTTAGGATTGTGAGGTTGCGCGCACACACACACACACACACACAAACACACACACACACACACACACACAGCAGCGGCAGGCTTCCATTTATTATGGCTATTAAAACATGTCTTAAGGCACCAGTGATTAGATTGGATGACTAAACACACTTCCATAATAATATCATCTCTTCCTCTCCTTGTCTAGCGACACACAAATAGATAAACACACAAACACAGAAAGATATTACCAACACACACAAACATACACACACATGCCCCTGGTCTATATTTTTTCTTATCAGTGTTGGCAACCTTCCACTGACACACTCACAGCTCAAGGGCACTAGGGAGTTGAGTGGTTTTATCACCAACCGATTCTGAAACCTCCGGAATGCTGTCGAATGGAGATGGTAACATTCTTCTTTGTGCGTATGCGTGTGCGCGTGTGTGCGTGTGTGTATTTGAACAGAAAATTATGAACCGCCTGGTGAAGAGGTACATCATCAACGCCCAGTCAGACCGCGACCATGACGAGGTCAACGAAGGTAGGCGGAGTCAACTGTCACTCTCATCGTCAGATCTTTGGGCAATTGTTATTGGTTCCAAACATGTATCACTGAGCATTTAGATTCAGAATATTAATCTTTATATTAATCCTAAATACTTGATAGTAATTCAGCAAAGTATTCAGAATAAGTAATCGTTGGTGAAGGAGTAAAATCAAATATATAACCTCGTATGCAAAGCGACAATACAAAGCAATAAAGTTGGAGTAAAATCTAATAAAAGCCGATGCTTTTGGCGCCCCCTGCAGGCGAGCTGAAGGAGATCAAGCAGGACATCTCCAGCCTGCGCTTTGAGCTGCTGGAGTGCAAGAGCTATAACATGGACGCCATGGCTGGCCTCATCCGACGGCTGGAGGAGGTGACACGCGCCACCTCCAACAGAAAAGCGCGCGACACTAATTGATGCAATGTTATTATTATTCTTATATATAGTAATTTAGCAGATGCCTGCCTCCAGAGCGACTAACGTTGAAAAAAACAGCGAGAAAGGTCACTGCGGACAAGTTAGCTTGTGGTCTTCACACCCAGAACATGTTATCACTAGACTATCCTTAAGATATTAGTTATTGTACATATGGATATGTGTCTATATTAGAGGTGTATTCCACACAGTTTAGAACTGCAGAAATGTCTTGTTTTTTTTAAGCCTATACATAAAATACGTGTTCATTAGAACATTTTTCCCGAATGAAATAACACTATTTTACACAACCTGAATATTTAATTCAGAATGTTATTATGTGTTTACTCCGGTAGTCGTTCCCCTTTTGAGCCTCTAGATGGTGCTACAGAGACTCCTGCTGCCAGTTGCATTGTTTTTATTTTCCTTCCACACCAACAGCTCTGTGAGTTGTTAATAATTTCTCCCCGCATCAATGTTTGATTTCCCCTGAGTTATTGAATATAAATCATTAATAAAGTTATAATGTTCAAGCGATCAGGCAGGGTCAAATTAATAAGTCGGAAATGTTTTAACTGTACAGACAGCAATCCCTTAAATAAAGTTAATTTACTTTCTGCCACAAAACAGGGTTATTGAAACCAAGCCTAACCAAGATCAATATAAGTCCTTATTATCATAGAATAGACAAATAAGAAAAAAATATTGGCCTCTAACACATCAATAAATCTTAGAATTTCTTCTTGTATCAACACATGGAAACCATAACAGAAATGAGACGCGTTGTATTGACACACAAAACACACACACACACACACACACACACACACACACACACACACACACACACACACACACACACACACACACACACACACACACACAGGACCCTCCTGTTCACACAAACACACACACGTGTCCGTCTCGCTCCCTCTCTTTCACTTTATTTTCCCTCTCCCTGCCCCATCTCTCACAAACACACACAAGCGGGGGAACTGTCTGACCTGTCACGCGAGCCTCCTCCACCAAAATCAGATCATAAAAAATTGAGATAATAGCTTTTTAAGGCTTGACTATCAACCCCGGGAAACCGTTGGTTGCAGTGTTATTTTTGGTTGATAATTACAAGAACACTAGACCCTACGTGACTGAAGAGGCCGAAGCTCAGACCCGGATAAAATCTTACCGGTTGATGGGAAATTCTTCAGACAAGGATAATTGGGACGACAAGCTTGTGGGCACATACTGCGTAGGCAATGCATTTTTTGTTTTATCAATATTTTGTGCAAATCTACTCCCATTTTCGGTGAGTCAACTTGCACAACTGGGAACTTTAATTATCGGCCTACATTTTGGAATTAGAAGCCAATATCTTCACTCCTTGACCAGTTTTACATCCGGATAAAAGATAAGGTGGGGGAAGGAGAGGGGGACACTACTCCATCCAGTGTTTAAATGAGGCAGCCATGACGCAACGGCAAGCCTTAAGATAGTGGTCCCTGATGCCCACTGATAGCAGGCGTGTGACGGGGGAGATATGGACCCAAGGTCGCGATGTGCATCATAACCACACACCTCAACATCAGCAACACGAACGCACCACTGATTATGACAAACAAAAACAACACTCACTACGCCCACTCATGAATTCTGGGAAAATCCTTCCATGTAGTAGGCCTACATGACCAACTCATGAATCAAATGGGCGTGGGATTATATTATGTCATAAGGTTCTGGTTTTATCATGTTGTGGGGTTACAGTTATGTTTAATTTAAGAATCAAGGCCTTGTTATCACAACATATGCCCTGTGGTTGGAGTGATTTGCCCGAAGATATGGACAGTGCATTATTCAAGCTCCACTTATTCAATATTACATTTTTGGAAACCACAAATTCATCCGCAATTGTTTGTCTACTCCAAACATGCTGTCACGTTTCTGAAAGTTTTGTATTACATTTTGTAATACAAATACCTTATATTCCTAATAAAAATATGATCAAATATAATAAACATATATATATAAAGATACATTTGTTTCATATAATTATAGACGAAATTAAATGTAAAAATGTATGTCAAGTATTAGTGTTTATTTTCGGAAAGGGAGCCCCTAAATCATCCATGAATCCTGTTCGTCTTTGTCTTCATCAATGTCAATGTAATAAAAATCCTCACTCGAAGCCAATCGAGGCAATATTCTCTCCTCTCTCCCAACATTTAAAAGCTCCAATGTCACGACGGCTTGAAGAGGTCAATCATATAGAGGACGACCCCGGCTGCGTCCAACTGTTTGCTCTCTGTAGCCTGCGGGTACAGCTTCAGCACCACACTGCAGGACCAGCCACTACTTTTAATCCATATGTACATTCTTCCTATACAAGTAATAGGCCTAGTTATATTGCATTCATTTAGGACCAAGTGTGTGCGTAATATGTCCAGTAGTTTCCTATACGATCATTTAGATACACTTTATGTGTGTAATATAATTAAATGTTTAGCATTAGATAGGTCCTCTATCATAGCTTGTCTATCTAGCATTATCTAATGAGTTTTATCACATCTATATGGTGTGAGAAACAGGGAGACGCGATAAACTCGGATTATAAACTGAGGCACGTCCCCCCGGGGTGGAGACTTCTTGTTCACCACCCAGGGTGGAGACTGAGAGGACGGAGGAAACGGCTTTCTGCTGGACTGAAAAGGGAAAAGGGAAAAGGAAAAGTAATGGGCCGCCGGATAGTTTTGAAAGATGACAGCGAAAGGCGAACAGAAACGTGTCAGTTCTACTTTTTTTCATCAGACTCGGATACTTATTTTCTCTAATGGTACTTATTTTAGGCTTTATAATTGATTAGTAGGCTAGTATTATTTGAATCATTAGTATTATAATTAAACGATCCATTTCATAAACCATTTATTAAATAGCCAACTTTTAATGTGAAAGACAGCAGGAAAAAACAAAGCGTCAAAGCGAGAGTGTGTTCAGGGGGAGGGCTGAGGAGCAGCGTGGGGGTTTCAGAACGCGCGCTTTCCCCGGACGCAGATGGAGAATAAACCCAATGGGAGGATGGACGCAGTAAGCACTTCTCTCGCCGACTCCACGGAATCCAGAGACAACACGACCATCAGTAAACTGAACGACATGGGATTCAGCCACGGGAAATCACCAGCGTCGACCTGCGTGTCCACCGCCGTGCGTCACTTCGGCAACATCAGCACTCTGTTGCACCAGGGCGCACCGCTTCTGGACCACGACGGTTACAAAGAATGCCCCCTGGTGGATCACCCGCTGGCCCTGAAGCAGCACTCCTACGGCCGGGTTGAGGAACACTTGAAGACGGACAACATGAACATGTCGTGGGCTGATTATGTCAAAGTGCCGAGAGCCAAAGAATCAACGGTGCAAAGGTTGCAGGCGCAACGCGCGTCGACCGCGACCTGTAAGTTTATAAAGGACGAGAAAGAGCCGTCGCTCATCATGGACCATCCCGGTGGCCCCGGGTTCGGACTGCCCGCGGAGATGGCCGCACTAGACGCTTTTTATGACGTCGAGAAGAAACAGCCGCCGCCGGGTTTCGCGGATGACGCGTCGAGCTTCACTTCGACGAGTTCCCAGGGGATAGAGGGGTCCCCAAACTTCCTGGTCGAACTGAACCAGCAGGACCCGCTCGCACCTGTAGTCCTGCCCCAAGTAAGAACTGAGTTGAGGGGTGGGCAGCCCAGCAAGGGCATCATGCCCAACTTCGACGCACACATGACCAACGCACACGCACATGCACAACAGCAGCAGCACCATCATCTGCAGCAGCAGCAGCACCATCATCTGCAGCAGCTGATGGTGTACAAGAATGAAGTCCCGCGGTGGTCCTTCCCGACTGGGAACGCGGCGGACGCGCAGTTCTGGAGCCAGTCTGCGGGTCTGTCCGACGACCTGTACCCGTATGGGGCCCATGGTGCCAGTCCCGCATCACAGAGGCACTCGCCTTCGTACTCCACCTTTCCCGGGTAATTATGAGATAACAGGTCGACAATAAACGACAACTTTAGTCAGCTCACAGAGTCACTTCATAAAAAAACATCAAATTTATTTTGTGTGTGTGTCTGTGCGCGCGTGCGTGTGTGTCTCCGTGCCCGTGTATACGCGTGTGTGTATTGGTGGTGTGTATGTGTGTGTGTGTGTGTGTGTGTGTGTGTGAGAGTGTGTGTGAGTGTGTGTGTGTGTGTGTGTGTGTGTGTGTGTGTGTGCGTGCGTGCGTGTATACGTGTATTTCCGTTATTTCTACAGCATGCCACCCCAGAGGCTGTGCATGATCTGCGGGGACGAGGCGTCCGGGTGTCATTACGGGGTTCTAACCTGCGGCAGCTGCAAGGTGTTCTTCAAGCGAGCGGTAGAAGGTGAGGGCACGTACACGTGCTATCGGTAAGCAGGGTATGCGGGCGCGTACGGGCCCGGGCCAATCAGGGGCCCCAAAAAAATAAATAAATAAATCGCTCCAAACCCCCCCCCCCCTCAACAATCGTAACGAACCCCCCCCCCCCGTCAACAATCGTAACGAAGCCCCCCGGGGGGGGGGGGGCGCGCCTTGAACATGCTGCATACGGACCCGTCGTTGCCTTGTTACGCCACTGGTGCTGACGTTGACGTCTTTCTCCCCAAATAAGGGACCTTGTGTCGCTTCAACCTGCGGGGGCCTTGGTTCACCAAATTGTATCCTTCAATTCTAGCACTTCAACATTTGATGGCTCTCACACAACTAGTTTGTCGTTAAATGTTTTCATATATATGCATATTTGACATATATTTCTGTATTAGGCGTTCATGATCCTTGGTCTTGTTAGACAAAACGATTAATAAAATGTAATCACAATAAAAAAGATACTATAGCCTAATAAATCAAAAATAATAGCCACAAACAAATAAATTAAAAGAATTCCAACAAAAGGTACACAACTGTGAAAATCAATTGATCAAGCCGATTAGGGAATAGTTTAATTGCCACTGAAGCAATTATAGCTTATTTAGCTAATGCTCACATTGTGGCGGTAACAGAGGCTTTAGCTATGCTAAGCTCACATCGTGGCGGTTACAGGGGCGTTAGCTACGCCAAGCTCACATCGTGGCAGTTAGAGGGGCTCTAGCCAGTGTCGCTCACATTGTGGCAGTAAGAGGGGCTTTAGCTAGTGACGCTAACACTGTGGCTAGAGGGGCTTAAGCTATATGCTAAGCTGAGATTGTGGCGGCTAGAGGGACTTTAGCTAGTAACACTTATATTGCGGAGATTATAGGAGCTTTAGCTAGAGTAACGCTCACATTGTGGCGATTAGAGCTAGTTTTGCTTCAGCTAGTTATGCAAATATCTTGGTCCTTAGAGGGGCTATTGCTAATGCTCATACCTTGGCAGTTGGGGATTTAACTAGTTACGCTTACATCCTGACGTTGAAGGTGCTATAGCTAGACTAAAACTAACAATGTGGCGGTTAGAGGTGCTGTAGCTGGACTAACACTAACAATGTGGCGGTTAGAGGTACTTTAGCTACAGTATCGCTCACATCTTGCCGATGGAGGGGGGTGCCTAATTAGAGTAAGGCTCACAGTGTTCTGGTCACCCAGCTGT
The DNA here is from genome assembly GCF_902167405.1 of Gadus morhua. NCBI lineage: Eukaryota > Metazoa > Chordata > Actinopteri > Gadiformes > Gadidae > Gadus > Gadus morhua. Next base: position 6,295,914 of record NC_044063.1, read on the forward strand.
GGTTATTTGGCAACTAGTGAGTGTCACAGTGTCCTATCTATTCTCCGAAACTCACCTCAGAGGAAAAGCTGTGTGTTTGTCGAGCAGTTGTGTATTTTACAGAAGGACACAATTTCTGCGTGGTTGTTGTGTTGGAAAAGTCAGAGGGAGCATGGGAGTGGACAAGAAAAGAGAGAAAAGAAGAGAGAAGGGAGGGGGGGAGAGAGAAGAGATGAGAAAGAGATAAGAGACAGCCATTGTCAGTGAATGATGTTAAAATTGGGTATATTGTGTTTCTTTTTCTCCTTGAGCAGGCCATCATAATTACCTCTGCGCTGGACGGAATGACTGCATCGTAGACAAGATCCGGAGGAAGAACTGCCCCGCGTGTCGCTTGAGGAAGTGCTACCAGGCTGGGATGATGCTAGGAGGTACGGATGCATGCTATGTTTCGCCTTACGCTGGCCTCTATCTGGGCTCCATCTTGGGGGAGGGAGCTAGTCTGTTGACGGAGCAACCCCCCCCCCCCCCTATATACACTGATACACACTCTTGCTGAAGGAACAGCCCTCTGAATTCATTTGGAATCATTGTAGATAAAAAAAAAAGCACTATCTCACTATCGCTAGAGAACCTCAAAAACATTTGTTGAGATTTTATTATGTTTTGAACATGAACCAAAGATGTCTTCATGAGTTGGATCGTTTGAATATCTAACCAGTGCTCCGTGTTTGTCCACTCCCCCCCCCTTCCCACTACAGGGAGGAAGTTGAAGCGTTTCGGGGCCCTCAAGGCAATAGGCATGTCCCCCGGGAACCTGATGTTCCAGTCCCACCTGGCGATGACAGGCGACGGCTCCGCGTCCTGCATGCCGGGCATCCGAGAGGTGCAGCTGTCCTCCCAGATCCTGGCCATCCTGGAGAACATCGAGCCGGAGATGGCGTACTCGGGCTTCGACAACACCCAGCTCGACCTGCCGCATGTGCTGCTCAACAGCCTCAACCGGCTGTGCGAGATGCAGCTGCTGTGGATTGTCAGGTGGTCCAAGTCCCTGCCAGGTAACTGTGCTTACCCCACCCTCCCCGCTCTTCCCTGGCCCTCACTCCGTATCCCCCATTCTGGTCAGGGTCACCCACAGTCTGTTGCGTAGGGAAAGCAGCTAGTTTGCCCCCCCCCCCAGCTGGCCTCGGCTTCGTAGATACCGGCCGCCATTGTGGTTGTCATGGTTGTTAACCGGCAGGAAGCGGTTAAGCTACAGCTTTGATAACTAGGGGTCTGAGCTGGTCACAACACAGGTTGTTTTTAAACGGGATGGATGGTAATGTGTGGGAAATTAGTTCTGTCTACGTCATACACTGGTTTTGTTTGTGCTCAGGATTGGGAGAGCGACCAGGAGTGTTTTTAGAGTTTTACAATTGTCGTCCCCTGAAAGAGATTCTGGGAAAAGAGGAGTGAAAGCGAGACAGAGGCTAAACAGATAAACCACTCTACTTTGTAGCCAAAACTTTCAACAACTTAGTGTCTACAACATTGTTTTTGAAAGTTACAACCCTCTCTCGTTGAGTACATCGTGTGCAAAAACGTTTGCCTTGGCATCAAAAGGAGAAACAAGTGTCTGTAATGTTTCCAAGCAAATGACCAACCTTAGCATTTTAATCAAAAACTGAAAGGTCAATATTAAATTAACGATTAACATTAGCGGTTACTCATATCAAAGCCAAGTGTTTGCGATGTGAGTTGTTAATTTTCCTGTGTGTCTGGCAGGCTTTCGTAACCTGCACATCTCGGACCAGATGACCTTGATCCAGTACTCCTGGATGAACCTGATGGTCTTCTCTCTGGGCTGGAGGTCATTCAAGAACGTCACCAGTGAATTCTTATACTTTGCCCCGGATCTGATTCTTAACCAGTAAGTACCTTCCGATTCGCCCCTAGCGATAATTATAATTAGTCGGGGCCTTATTCAACTAGCGACCAGGAATAAGCGATTGGAAAATCGAACAACTATGTGCAGAGAGCAGAGTATTTGTATTTATATCTTTATTCTTTGAGGCAACAAAACTATTTGCAATTGAATAAAAGTGGAAATAGACGTAAATTAGAGAAAGTAATCCTGCTTTAGATCATTCTACTTATTCGTATTCTTCAATAAACTGTTAAAATAATTCTGAACACTTAAAAGTTAGGGAAGGCCTTTGCCTTCCCTAAAAGAGGCCTCTGAAAAGAGGCCTTTTCAATAAATAATTATATCAACTATTATAATAATTATGAACACTTAAAGGCATGAGAATAATAAAAATAAACTAAACTCTCAACTGATAATTTACTATTTGAACATTATGAAACACGCCACCACCCACCCTAATTGGTGGATGCCGGACAGACAGCATTTAAACAAACCAAAAAAGGCCCAACAGATCAAATAAGCGTTCTTATTTGTTACACAAAGGCTGAGTGAACACAGCGTGTGGTGTACTGGCTACACTGCCAGAGCAAAGCTTATCTCCGCCTCCATAAACCACTCTCCCCGCCACTCTCCCGTCTGAAGGATTAGGCAGAGCACAGATAATATAACATATTAAATATAGGAACACCAGCTATTTGGCATGTTATTTTTGTATATATTTTTAAATATACTTGCATGCAATAAATATTTGGAAAAACAAACTATTTCTGCTTTGCCGAATATTGTATTCAGATTTGGCTCCACCACTACTATCCACTGGGTATAAGTGGGACTGTTATGGCGCGTTCAGATCGCTGGGAATTTGGGAAAACATTTCCGCGACGTCGGAAAGTTCTCATGAATGACACTCTGATGATTTTATTCTTCCTTTCGGCAACTGGGGCCAGATTTTGATAACATAGTTGCCCAGGTGGTGACGTATTATAAACTAGTGACGCGCATGAATATGGCGCGACATGAAAGTTTTACTCAATATAAAATAATCAACCATAATATCACATACTTTACTATTGATTGACGTTGTAACCGTTTGTTGGCATCGACTTTGCTCAGTTTTAAATGTTGTGTACTGGTAAACCAGCTCTAGAAGCAAGGCAAGTGTTGCCTTCTATACCGTGGCAGTACAATGTGCTTCTCATAAATAAAAGCAAAAGGATAGTAGGTGATAGGCTACAAAGAAATATAGGCTTGGAAACTTGCAACTGATCCTAATGAATTGTGATTTTTTCCAACTGGTTAGATAAAAAAAACCTGCTGTGAAGAACTTTTAGATTTCGAATGCAGTGCACAATGAACGGTCGCTGTCGGGAACACGCATAAGCCTGAGTGTGATTACTGTCGAGAAGTCTCATTATTACCAGGACACATGAATGCACCTTTAACACAGATATATGATGGATAGATCCAACTTCACCAGTACAATCCACCAGGGAGTTGATATACAAAACAGGGTAATCTCAGCAGTAGATTTTTTATCAGCCTTAGACATGCTGGTCAAATAATGGCCCTTTAACATAGACACAAAAGCTCTGCCAAATTTAATCAAACCATACAACTGAATGATATCGACCGAAAGTTAAGGTCTCTATGGCCGTAATACCTAAAGTTGTTCAGTTTCATTGAACTATCTTAATATGTACAAAAACTAAAATAACTTGTGGATTGTCTTGTCTTGTGGATAAACTGACAAGCTATCGTTTATCCAACTTAGCTACAACAATTTGAAGAACAGACAATCACCTACAATCTCCTTTGTACTGTACGATATCATTCAAACAAAACAACGATATACACAAGCTCTCATGTAGTGCCACAATAACATTTCAAACATGTTATTTCCAAGCCCTGCCAACCGGAAGTGTCAAAGCATCACGTGCTGTATATAATGGATTCATGCTACAAAACGTTGGGTTTTGCGCACAAAGACGAGTCAGTGGTTCCTTCTTCTCAGGGACCAGATGAGGCAGTCCCCCATCTACGACCTGTGTCTGGCCATGCAGTTCATACCCCAGGAGTTTGCCAACCTTCAGGTCACCCGTGAGGAGTTCCTCTGTATGAAGGCCATCATTCTGCTCAACACAGGTAAGCCGAGGAAAGCCATACGAAACTTAACCCAAATAGGCTTAACCATGCAAAACCAGCCAAATCCAGGTCAAACCAAGCACAACCAATCCAAAATGAAATTGGAATCGTTGCATTTTCTAATATAAGAGAGTGGGAAGGTACTGGGTTTGATCCACCTTGTCCGCAGAATAACCGTCTTGCTCTAGCATATCTAGCATAGCTAGAGCAAGATACCCTAACACATACACACTCCTTTTTGACATGTATCGGAATTTAACGTTAATCCAAACCCAAGGCAAAGAGTGAACTCATGTTCCTGAAGGGGTGCAATGCTACTCTGAATAAGAACGATCCATGGACACAGCTGTGAAGCATTCCCAGCTGTGAGTCAATGGCACACGGCCTGATTTATGGAGCAGATGTTATCAATTCAATTTGAAAGGGCCCTTTAATCGCAAATTGCCCTTTATGTATCGACCCAGCGATGACTTCAACAAGATGGTCGTGATTGAGCGCTGGACATCAGCTGGACATAGATAGTGGTGAATAAATAATGGACCCAGCTTTATGATGAACGCATCAAAAGCTTTGACCCAAGGGTTCATCCAAAACAACATGACATAACGTGGCTGTGCGTAGCTTGACTCTAACCTCAACCCATTCTCCCCGCCGCCCTCCTGCAGTGCCCCTGGAGGGACTGAAGAGCCAGGCGGCCTTCGACGAGATGCGTCAGAGCTACATCCGGGAGCTGACCAAAGCCATCCACCAGCGGGAGAAGGGCATGGCTGGGAGCTCCCAGCTGTTCTACCACCTCACCAAGCTGATGGACTCTATGCACGAGGTACGCTTCAAGCCTTATCTTATCGAGGGCTGCTCGATTATGGCAAAAAACATAGTCACGATTATTTTGGTCAGAATTGAAATCACGATTATTCAAACGATTATTTTTGGAGTTTGAGAACGTGATTCATTCATTCAGCATTTCTCTCCAAAAAAAACGTTTTGTAACCGAGGACCGTTTCAACTCGATTAGTATATTAGTTATAGTAGAAATTAAAAAATTTGATTACCGTATTTTCCGCACTATAAGGTGCACCGGAGTATAAGCCGCAGCAGCTAAATTGAATGAGGTTTACATATATAAGCCGCACTGGAGCCCGCCGCTTAAAAATCCATAGATTTAGGAGGTCCCCTAGTGGCCGTTAGCTATAAAATTCAAAGATTAGCTGCACCGTTATATAAGCCGCAGAATCGCAAAATGGGAAAAAAGGCACGGCTTATAGTCCGAAAATTACGGTAATTGTACAGCCCTATCACTCCCTCCCCCCCAGCCCTCTCCGCTGCCCCCCCGGGTGGGAGTACATGAGTTTTTCTGGCACCCGCCCGACAACTGGCTAATTGGCAGCGTGACCTTGGGCTTTTCAGATCGTCAAGAAGGTCAACCTGTACTGCCTGAGCACCTACATCCAGGCGGACGCCATGAAGGTGGAGTTCCCCGAGATGATGTCCGAGGTCATCTCGTCCCAGCTGCCCAAGGTGCTGGCGGGCATGGTCAAGCCGCTGCTGTTCCACACCAAGTGAGGTGGGAAATAAACCAACCTTGCATAGACACCATCTTCATCAGCGGCCCTCGTTGTCGGCTTCGTTATAACACAAACCTGAAGAAGGCGGTTTTATTCTTCATCCCAGAATTGTGTTACATTAACTTTACGGAAATATCTTTGTAAAATGTAAAGATATATTTTGCGGGATCTTTTGAAGCAGAGAAATGTTTTGACCTTTTTTTATATTATTATATTTAATATTTTAGGAAAGGGTTAGGGATGGACAGGGACAGACATAAAATTCTTAATCGACAGGATTCGGTCAGGACCCTTGATGGCCCCCAACGAGAAAAATGTTAAATGAAGATTTGCAGGCCAGGCTCTCTGCTGTTCCGATGAAGGTCATAGATCGCCATAGATAGACACAGAGAATAATTACATCTAAATGGTGGAAACAGCGAGAGAAAACAAGAACGAGAGCGAGGAGAAAAAGAAGAGCGAAAGAGAGTGACCAGCGGTTCCTTCCAAGTACAAAAACAGAAAATTGCCTCACTCCAGGGAACAGCTCCATGAAACACACTTCAATAAAAGCCTTTATTGGTTTCTTATTATCAAACAAAAAAAACTCGCCCTTTGATCCACCCGACAAACACCACCCGCTATAAGCTTTTTACTGAAGGCTGCTGATACCAATTGTTTCAGTGTCATCGAATAATGACGCAGGGAATTCATCCTGCGTACCCGCTGCTTAAAGCGTTAAGTGGATTGGGTTACCATGTCTTGTCCACCATCTTTCTCTGGACTCATTAAAAACGACAGAAACATGGAGGATGAGTCACACAGTTACATTGGTAGGTGTGTTGTTTAAAGGGCAACAAGCCTCTTGAGTGATTCAATCACTAATGTGCTTTTCTCGTTGCGCTATCCACCGCATAGTGGCGAGGGAGTAGCATTCCAGAGTGACAGTTCATGGCCACACATCACATCCTCATGTAGTCAAACGGAAAAGTACAGCTCGGTCTTGGCCAGCCATCGTAAATACCATGGTGGTGAATGTTTTGGTTCACCTCCACAAGAACCGCTCTTAATTTGGAGTCACTGTAAGTGAAAAGATATGAGAAGATACAAAGTTCTTCTTTGTTTGTTTCAGCGGATGTGTTACCAAGGTGATAGATATTTTTGTATCCACATTGGGCTACAGAAATTGTAAAAGCAGGACAATAATTAAATAATAAATCATCTTTACCATCATATGATTTGATATATGTCTAACACATTTGACATAAGTCCATATAATCATCTTTATTAAAACGGTGTACCATTGAGTACAGTTACAAAACAGCATTTAATGTTAAAAATGTAACATTTCATCGTCACTATTTTAAAAACAATAGTCTTTATAATAGAAAATATACAGAATGTGAAAATGTATAGGGATGCAGAGTGTGAAGAGGTAAATATTTTTGATTAGATTTTTGAAGCTGAAATGCACAGTACCATTGGGTTTACGATAGAAAGTGCAAAAAGGGATTTGGAGGGAGAGATTTAACACACAGGCCAAATATAATTCAACACTAAGGAGAGGACCAATCTTGCCATGCTATTAAAGATGTATTGTTATTTAGAAATAAATCGTTTTTTATCAAAATAAATGACTATTCTGAATGAAGCTGCTTATAATTGTTTAAAAGGTTCAGCTGACTCTGAGTGTGCTGTTGATGTTGATATTGTTAGTATGCAATATTTATATATTACAGTGAAACAATATGAATACAGATTTATATTGATCATACAGAGGGTATGATCAACCGCAAACTTCTTCAACTTATAATAGCCGGAGATGGTAAACACAAATATGTTTGAATTGTGAGAAGTATGTACTTTTGGCATTATTATTATTAAAAAAAACAGCCACCATTTTTTGTTGTTGTTGCTTCGAATGCAGTGAAAAAAGGATTCTACAACAACCAGTCAAATCATACCTTGTTTCCATGGATACCATGAAAAAAAGTTTACACATATATGCGTGCCTTTATGTGTTCATAATTTACCAGCTGGTCAAAGGTAGACAACATAGTTCTCTGGTATCAGACCCGTCTTGCCATCCAGTGTCGCTTGGAGCCAGCCCGGTTCGATGGAAGGGTAAACTAAAGTTGGAATGAAGAGACAAACAAAACCAATGAATGAAGTGAGACAAGCCGGGACAACACACAACCAAACTATAATAAGGAGCGCATCTTAAGTACCCAGGTACCCAGTGTTGCAAGAAACCACATGCATAAACCTCAACTTCCCTGCCCTGAACTAATAGAGGCAGTGGCGTAGGCCCACTATTGGCAGGTAATAATACACTCACTCCAGACATGATGAACAGCGAGGGATCTGAGGTCAGGTTGTTCTCTTTAAACGACCCCCTAAGTCAGCTGAGTCATTCGACTGACGTCAAAGACGCTGCTGCTCACTAGATCCATAGTACTTACAAGAAGACACGACCATATAAGACGAATCAAAGTAATAACAATAGACTGACGCACAAACAATCGATAGAGGCAAAAAAAATGGCCTTTGAAACAATTAGACAACGTAATTATTTATACGGTAGGGTGCATGGCAGCGTGAATGAGGAGGTGAGGGCAAAGAGCAGGGCCAAACGGAGTAATAAATGCGTGTGTGTGTGTGCCAAAGCTAATACTGGGAGGATGTTGATGTTAGCTGGGGCACGCTGCCAGCTACGCTACGCTAACAGAGAGCATGCTCAAAGCCATTACCGGGTTAGAGTGACCTGACACGCCCTGCGAGACCGCCGAGACATTTCTTAAAAAATTCAGGTAATTAAAAGGAGCAGAACAGGAGAAGGACAAAATGTGTGGGCCATTTGGATGTGTGTAATAGTGGTTGTATAGGGCTGTCGTCACTGCCCGTGAAGAGCACAATGCCAGGGAACGACCCAATTTCCTGGTTCCTTGGGGGTTTATGCTCTTTGTTCGATTTTTTATTGTACAGGAGAATCGTACATGTTGGCATTCCCTCTGCTAGGGGAGACGGTCTGGATCAGGGATGGGCAACTGGCGGCCCGCGGGCCGCATGCGGCCCGCATCCTCACTCAGTGCGGCCCGCATCCTCACTCAGTCAGGCCCGCACATAAAAAAAAAAAAAAAAAAAAAAAGAATAATAATAATTGATCGAGTTACAGAAAACTCGGTCAAGAAAAATGAGAAGAATTCATAGAATTCGAAGGCAAACCCATGCGTCTAGTTTGCTTAGAAGCGATATCAGTCATTAAAGATATCCACTTAAGTCGCCACTACAACTACTACAACTGCTTGTTGGGTTTGAGTTCATTGAGTTGTTGCACTTAATGTTGGGCCACTGTTCTTCAGTTTTTTGACTTCATTGAATGATGATGTATGTGAGCCCTTTGCACTGATAAAAATACTGACCATTCATGTGGCTGTTTCAGCATGGAAAACATGAAATGAATGTATGTTGGTTCAATTAACATACCGTACATAGGTTATGATTCTGGATGATTTTTTAGGTAGTGGCCATCCCCAAAATGCACCAGAATACAGGAAATCATATCTACCAAATTCAAAATTGTGTAGCTTCTCTCAGCTCCCGTTTAGTTGAAGTGTGCAGTCATGTGGCCCTCCGATGGTTATGATGAAAAATGTGGCCCTCTTTATCATGAAAGTTGCCCATCCCTGGTCTGGATGAAGGTTGTATCAGCGGAATCGGTTTGACTGCTTGACTGTTATCGGTTTGGGGTTCGAACTTACCGTTTGTGAACATCGCTCCCTGCGGGAAGCTCAGCTCATGGCTGTGCTCGGCTTCGCAGGAATACAGCGCTTTAGCGTCCCTGATAGATAGATAATAAATACAATAATTTACACCATAAATAAATGATCAGCTCGTGAAACAATTCAACCGCTTAGTTATAACTAAAATGTTGGCTAGCTTACCTTCCGACTGGTTGCGACTGCGATGATGGGGCACTTTCAAATAGCATTGCTCGTGAAGCCACCCTGAAGGGAAGAAAACACATTCGGTCTTCTTACTTGGTTGTCAAACAAAAACGTACATATGAAACAACATTCCCACAGAAAATTGTAGAGAACCATGAGAGAAACTTATCAAACCATTGACTGTTTAGAATTTCTAAAAAATAGCATAAACAGGGGAAACGCCAGCTGAAGTTTGTTATTATTTTCATTATTTGTAGCACAGCGAAAGCATAGCGAAATATTGGACAACCATGCATGAACATTGCAAACCACAGGTGCGTTTGGATGATCTAATGCTAGCTTAACTAGCTTAATCTCCAAATACATTTTTAGTACTCTCATATACACTTAGGGCAGAAATAGATGGGAATAATTAAAGTGTCCATCGGCTTAGAGCTTGGTTTGATGCAAGCCCAAACCAGTTATGGTGAGGGGGATGTGGACCACAACAATGAATTTAAGAGTCTAACGTTGGTCGGTAGTCCAAATAAGTTATTGACCAAAATCTCTGCAATTCTATGCTAGCCTCTAAACGGTCACACATATTTTCATTGAAATCAAACAAGAATTTTGAGTCTCTGGTGGAGCAAGTGGGATGGTCGCACATCCCACTTCAACATCCTCCCTGTATTAGCTTTGGCACACAAACACGCATTTATTACTCCCAGTATGGCCCTGCTCCTTGCCCTTACCTCCTCATTCACGCAGCCATGCTCCCTACCGTATAAATAATTATGTTGTCTAGTTGTTTCAAAGGCCATTTTTTTTGTGCCTCTATCGATTGTTTGTGCGTCAGTCTATTGTTATTACTTTAATTTATCTTATATGGTCGTGTTTCCTTTTTAGTACTATGGATCTAGTGAGAAGCAGCGTCTTCGACGTCAGTTGAATGACTCAGCTGTCTGTCTGCTCCAGATGTGTCTGTGTGTGCTCCAGACCTGGCTGTCTGCTCCAGATGTGTCTGTCGGCTTTAGACCTGTCTGTGTGCTCCAAACCTGTCTGTGTGCTCCAGATGTGTTTGTGTGCTCCAGGCCAGTATGTCTGCTGCAGACCTGTCCGTGTGCTCCCAGCCTGTCTGTCTGCTCCAGATATGTGTGCGTGTGTGTGTGTGTGTGTCTGCTCCAGGCCTGTCTGTCTGCTGCAGACCTGTCTGTGCTCCAAACCTGTCCGTCTACTCCAGATTTGTTTGTGTGCTCCAGGCCCGTCTGTGTGCTCCAGACCTGTCTGTGTGACTCAGAACTGTCTGTCGGCCTCAAGTGTGTCTTTCAGCTCCAGAGCTGTCTAGTGGCCGGCGTCCTGAGAGAGCTGCTGGGTCAAGTCAACCTGAAGCGGCTTACAGGAGACATAAATCGGAGGCTGCCGCCATCTGCTCTTAACACCCTCCCTCTTCTTCTCCCTCTCCGTCGGTCTCTCTCTCTCTTCATTTCTACATCTCTCCCTCTCACTGTTTCCCTCTAACTCCCTTCATTTCCTCATATCTCAATCTCTCCATCCCTTTATCTTTGTTTCTATATGTCTCACTCTCTCTGTCACTTTCTATCACTCCCTTTATCTCTGTATCTGCTTTTCTAATTTTTTTGTTTCTCTGTCTCTTCCTTTCTCACGCTATATCTCTCCCTTTCTTTTATCTCGGTGACTCTTTGTTTATCTTGCCATACCGCCGACTTTCTTCCTTTATCTCCCTCTCTCTTTATCTCTCCCTTTATCTTTGTTTAACTCTGTGTGTCTCCCTCTTATTTTCCCTCTCCCGTAGTACTGCAACTAGCAGAGAGAGAGAGAGAGAGAGAGAGAGAGAGAGAGAGAGAGAGAGAGAGAGAGAGAGAGAGAGAGAGAGAGAGAGAGAGAGAGAGAGAGAGAGAGAGAGAGAGAGAGAGAGAAAATAGGTGGGGAGTGAGAGGGGATTATATAGTGTGAAGCAATGGATAACACAGGAGAAGGACACAACAAGGAAATAAACAGATTAAGACCGGAAAGAGAAAGGGCCTTGAGGGACAGAACAGAGAAGATAGAATAAAGATATACTAAGAGCCACAAAAACAGGGCTGAGAGGGCAGAGATATGCCTACAAAACCTCCAATTATTTAGCCTATGTGACTGAACCCTGTACGTTCACGCACAATGTGGATATAGGCAGCTGACAGCTGTTACACTCACCTCACCCTAATATAAACATGCTTTTAGAAATCACAGCTAGGCTTATAAAAATATCACGGTCCACCATTGTATGTCATATACTGTATCAGACCTTTAGCATAGCTTGTATTAGCATAGCAGCATCAGCATAACCATAATAAGCAGAGCCTGTGTTGGTATAGTGTTCATTAAGATAGCTTTAATTAGCATAGCCTGCATTAGCAAAGCTAGGATTAGCCTAGCGTTTATTGGTGTATTACACTGATCCGGGGCGCTGGTAGCCGTTGGTGACGGTTCCGTCCGCCTTCCGGCGGATCACGGATTGTTTTGGCGGGAGGTCCGGGTCGTTCGCGGGTTGGGAGCTCTCTCTGGGCTCCGGCCCCGAGAGGTTCTGGGTTGATCCAGAACAGCTTCTCCGGCCTGGATAGGACATTTCAAACAATACAAGTTATAGAGAAGACAGCTACATTCCCCACACTCTCTAAACACTTAGCTAGTTGTTAGCTAGAATTAACACCAAAAAAATTGATTACAGGATTACAGAATTATCTAGTGAATAAATCAATGACAATCAGCCGGAAGAGACTCTCACCTTCAGAAATCAGCAGCGATCTGAGGGATGAGGCTGGTAGTAAGACTGGCTGGGAGGGAACCACCTGGGGGCTGCTGTGAGGGGCCTTCACGGGGCCCTTGGGGGTCGACCTGTTGGTCCCCCCTCCATCAACGCTCCCGGGGAGGGATGCCATGCTGAGGGTGTCGTCGGACTCCCCGTCTGTCGGGACCGCGCTGAACTCGGGACCGCTGAACCAGGCACTGCTCCGACGCTCTTCGTTGGACCCCCCCGGTGAGGAGGGACGACGGGGGACCACCACGGGGCCACGCTCCGCCAGCAGGTTGGGCGAAGCGGTCTTAGAGAAGTGGTTCTGCTCAGAGGAGTGTGAGGACAGGGACTCCATGCTGCCCATTGGTGTGCTACCGGGACTGCTGCTAAGGGTGTCGCCTATACAGGGACCAGAGAACGGTAGACCAGAAGCACATTAAAACCTGGTTTACAGGGACCAGAGAACGGTAGACGAGAAGAACATTAAAACCTGGTTTACAGGGACCAGAGAACGGTAGACCAGAAGCACATTAAAACCTGGTTTACAGGGACCAGAGAACGGTAGACGAGAAGAACATTAAAACCTGGTTTACAGGGACCAGAGAACGGTAGACCAGAAGAACATTAAGACCTGGTTTACAGGGACCAGAGAACGGTAGACCAGAAGAACATTAACACCTGGTTTACAGGGACCAGAGAATGTGGTTTACAGGGACCAGTGAACGGTAGACCAGAAGAACATTAAAACCGGGTTTACAGGGACCAGCAGAACATTAAAACCTGGTTTACAGGGACCAGAGAACGGTAGACCAAAATAACATTAAAACCTGGTTTACAGGGACCAGGAGACCAGAAGAACATTAAAACCTGGTTTACAGGGACCAGGAGACCAGAAGAACATTAAAACCTGGTTTACAGGGACCAGGAGACCAGAAGAACATTAAAACCTGGTTTACAGGGACCAGAGAACGGTAGACAAGAAGAACATTAAAACCTGGTTTACAGGGACCAGAGAACGGTAGACCAGAAGAACATTAAAACCTGATTTACAGGGACCAAAGAACGGTAGACCAGAAGAACATTAAAACCTGGATTACAGGGACCAGAGAACAGTAGACGAGAAGAACATTAAAACCTGGATTACAGGGACCAGGAGACCAGAAGCACATTAAAATCTGATTTACAGGGACCAGAGAACAGTAAAATCTGGTTTACAATCGGGACATTCTTCAGTAGCTTCCCCTGGGGATGGCATGACATGAGCTATGCTAGCACCCTAGGTAAGAATATACAAAGTTTTGTAAACAGCTCAAGCAGTGTGCACCCAAAATAACTTCCAACTGCCAATTTATCTCAGAGTCAATCGATCATTAACCAAGGCTGACAAAAGAAGGTAGGGCTAACAGACTCTCTCTCACTGCACAGCTCACAAACAATAATAAATCTATGCTCCATATTTTACACAAACATGTACTTTTGAATTGGGCTAAATGGGGTTTTATTGCAAGGTTTTAAAGCTACGGTAGGCCATTTTCGTCAAGGCAAATTTGTTGGAATTATCTTCACATCCTGAAAGCAATCAATAAATCAAATGCTCTGACAAAAAGAAAAGCCCAGGGACTGCAGATATGAATACGCTACAACGCTAACTTTGCTTATAGCTAAAATCGACTGACTTACAACCAATTGACCAACTAGCCTTACTAGCCTTTCCCAAACTGCGGGGCTGGGTGTGACACTCTGGCACTGGCGGCGCTGGTACTCACTGTCCACGTCGGCCAGGCAGAGGGTGGGGGTGTAGAGGCTGCGAGGCTTCCGGGGGAGGGTGGAGAGGCCGATGGCCCGGTTCCTGCGGGACTCGGGACGGCTCTGCGGCGTGGGCAGGGGCACGTTGGGGTCTGGCTCCTGGTGGAACACCTGGAGGAACCACCGGCGGATTGGCAAAAAAATGTACTAGCAAAAAACGACCTTTTAAAAAAAGTTTATGCATATATATTTATAGTGTCCAATATAAAGAAAACTTTCTTTATCAAATTTTTTTTCAGATATATTTTTTAGATAACACTAATAAAGACACACTATACCTATACATATATCATAATATTGATATAAATAATATAATATATGAGGTATGAACTAAGGCTGCTTACCTTGTCAAAGTTCTCGATCAGTATCTCCATCACAATGTTCTGGAACTTGATGTTCATCATGGCCGCCACCGTCTCCTCCTGTGACCTCATCAGCGTGGGACCGAAGATCACGCCCAGGTTGGACACCGTCATCAGGTTGAACTTGCTCTGGGTGGAGACCCTATAGCAAACACCACCACATGGACTGAGCTGGAGTCGCACCATGAACCATAACGGCCACTATCTTACAACAACAACAGCAACAATAAAGACAATAACTGGACAGTGTATTGAGTTGCTAGATAATCACAAATTCACTGTAAATAAAAAGAAATGTAACAGCTACAGCTACAGTAGATATAACACATCAAAGTCTTACAAAATCTAAATTCAACAACAGATTGTAGAGGTTGTTAGTGTGTCTCTTTAGCCCCTCCAGCTGTGAACTTTCTGGATCAGAAGGGACCCCTCTCCTGATCCATCTAGGGTTGTGTCTCCTCTGGGGTGGGGGAGTGTTTCCTCTGGGTGACGGGCTTGTGTTACTGTGACTAAGGGCTCTACAAAAACAAAAGGGACGTTTTACAGCTCCTCCCGTTGCTATGCCAACCACTGCTGGTATATATATATAAAAAAAAAGTAGAAGCCACAGAAGACCTCAGTAGAAGAAAGAAAATAAGATAGAATAGATGGAAGAGAACACCAATGTACTTCCCTTTAGAATAATAAAGGGGAGATTAATCGATTAATTAAAAAAAAAGAGGTTATATTACGTAAAGTAATATAAGTAGGATTATCTGAACAGGGGGGTGGATGGGGCTTTGAAGCTATCGAACGAGTGACCTCCAAACTGAATTAGCTCCGCGGAGGTTGTGGGAGACGGGACGGGACGTACGTGACGAGGTGTTGGATCAGCAGCTCCAGCATCTCCTTGTTCCTGTCAGGGAGCTTGTGGACCAGGGCGTGGACAGCACACACTCTGTAGTTCTGATCGTCCGACTCTGGGGGGGGGGGGGGGGGGGGGGGGAGGAGGAGAAAGCCTCGTTAACATCATCATTCAACTATTGGACGGGGCGGCGGAGTGCCAGGGGTTTCTCACTACAAACTGAAAAAGTTAGCGGGATCGACCCCTGATGACTTTAGACTAGCTGTCGGCATGGTTTAGCAAGAAACCGCTTGCTCGATACGCCAAGACTCCAAACGAGGACAACCCTCAATGAGGCTTACCACTCAAAATACATTTTTTACCAGGGCTTACCATTTACAAGGCTAGCCCACTAATGAGGCAAACCCCTAACGAGGCTAACCCCTAACAAGGCTAACCCACTAACTGGGCTAACCCACTAACGAGGCTAACCCACTAACTAGGCTAACCCACTAACGAGGCTAACCCACTAACGAGGCTAGCCCACTAATGAGGCAAACCCCTAACAAGGCTAACCCCTAACAAGGCTAACCCCTAACAAGGCTAACCCACTAACTAGGCTAACCCACTAACAAGGCTAACCCACTAACGAGGCTAACCCACTAACAAGGCTAGCCCACTAATGAGGCTAACCCATAATGAGGCTAACCCACTAGTCCTTAACGAGGCTTACCATTAACAAGGCTAGGATGAGGTACTTACTGACAGCCAGAATGAAGTCCTTGTGCAGCTTGAATGTCATTAGGGGCTCAGACAGACACCTGGTGGGGGAGAGAGGAAAACACTTGAATAATTTCTCTCTAAGAGAACATGTGCATGTGAGATTGAGAAAGATGGTGAGAGAGAGAGAGAGAGAGAGAGAGAGAGAGAGAGAGAGAGAGAGAGAGAGAGAGAGAGAGAGAGAGAGAGAGAGAGAGACTTCAGAGAGCTACCTAGCCCACTCAGCAGGTGGGCTTCAACGAATCAATGAAGCCAGGCGCGGCTGGCGTAAAGAGGTATTAATGTAGCCTCCGGCTGCGGCCACTCTGACCTGAGGTAGTTCTTCAGGCCACTCGTGATGGTTTTGTTGTCCCAGGCCTCAGCATCCAGATCCATATCCACCGCCGCTTTGGTTGCTGTTGGAAACACTTTGATCAACCAATGACGTCCTTCACCTTGCTTCCAACACACCCCACGACCCAAAACATCTAAAACATGTATGGAAGATGCGTTTAACGATATATGAGATTAAAATTCTGATTTTTTGTATTGAATTATGCAGGAAATATTCAAAATGCCTGAAACAATGTTATAAATGTAAAATAACAACTTTTTTTCGACAAAGGAGAATTACGATGTGATTACACAAAACTACCACTACCACCTCCAACACAGCCCACGACCCAAAACACCTAAAACATGTACAAAAGATGCGTTGAACGATTTATGAGATAAATAAATATAAATGTAAAATAACAACTATTTTTCGACAGAGCAGAATTATGATGCGATTACACAAAACTACCACTAGATGGACACCTTTTACCATTCAGCAGTTTCACCTTAGTAGTACACACAGTTACGTTGAAGCATTTGGTGTGAACGCAGAAAACCCGGAATGAATATCCTTACTACATTATGTACTCAAACCAGATGCCGCTTTATTCATTATAATAGTACTTATATAAATATATGCCATTTGGTCAACTGCATTTTGTTGACCATGAGTAGGATGGTGCTCCCAACCCTGGCAGATGAGCTACACAGACATGGTGATGTCCTTTAGAGTTACACAGGACCATCATGTCCTCGGCAGTCCCCACCACTTGTGGTGGGCAGTCCCCACCACTTGTGGTGTCACCATCATCCCCTGAGACGAGTGATACTTACAGAAGGCCGTGCTCATCAGTTTCTGCACCTTGGAGTTGACCCCGCCGATCCGGTACAGACCCAGAGTGTTGATCCCTGTAGGGCAATGACAACACATGCACGCACGCACACACACACACACACACACACACACACACACACACACACACACACACACACACACACACACACACACACACACACACACACACACACACACACACACACACACACACAAGGGGTCAGTAATCATCCATCCTAGTTGCATACAGTCTCAGTTTCATATATATATATATAGACATGGAGAGCTATAATAAAGATATTGATATAAAAAAGATATGTGTATTTATGGTAGTGAACGTGTGGGCTTTTAACTGTATTTTTCATGTCCGTCTAATAATTCGACAAGTGTGTTTTTTTAACCATACTTTTAACTCGGTATTCAATGGTTTTGGGAGTATAGTCCACTCTATAGGGAAGTATGGCAGCATTAAATATGTAAGCTACCATACTATATTCTTCCGTAGGAGAATATCTTGATTATATAACCAGGTCTGATCGTTCAGTGTTGGAGTGGCAGATGGCTTTGTCAATAGGTATAGATGTGATCAATCGAGCATAAACATCATAATATTATGTTCCAACAGAATATATTACGTAACATTCTGGGTGGGTTTTTATTGGCTTCACTTCATTGGATGTGTGCATCATTTTCTGATTCAGAGATTGCTTTCTGAATCCCTGGGGAAATCGTTGTCATTACCATGCCTCTGCTCAAGATAATAAGAGATAGAGAAAGAGGATAGAATACATGGAAGCAAAGAAATATATAAAATGCAGAAACTGTAATCCAATGAATAAATGGAAATTGATGAAAAATGTGAAGGTGTATAAAAGTGAGCAGGCGGAAAGGTTAAAAAAGGCTACGTTTCCGTGTGAAGTCAGTGTTCGGTAAAACAGAGACTGTGCCGTGCCCACCTCGGTTCTCCACCAGGTCGATGCATTTCCTCACAAAGTTGAAGCCAGCCTCGTTGAGGAACGCTGAAAACCCCAGATTAAAGCGTGACTGACAAATCGATCGCTGCTGTGTGCTAACCTGACAGCCAGGAAGGAATACAGAGGCTGCTGCCACCCGTGAACAGGGACCTTATAGTTTCATGTACTGTGTGTGTTCTATATATGTACTTGTGTTCTATATATGTAAATATTTTATATGTTTACACGTATGTATATACACATGTATGTATACAAATATCTACAGTACATATATAGACATCTATATCTATATATATCTATGTCTGCATGTATGTATCAATATACATATATTTATATAGAGTGTTAAACATCTCTAGCATGTTGTATATCTATATGTTATGTTTCTATAAGGCTGCGTGTCTTTGAGAAGACTGAATTTCTGCTGATAAATAAATAAATATGAATTTGAATATAATTTGTTCAACTTCTATTCTGCACATGCACACACACTTACTTTCCTCCTTCTTGCTCAGTATTGCAGGCAGGTTATAGATCTGGGAAGTGTAGAGAATAATAAAGCGTAAATAATGACCAACATCGACAGGTGAAGTACACAGAAGCACCGGAAGCACATAATAGCAGATCAGGGCTTTCTCGGCCACTGTAGCAGATAGTTGTTATATAAACTGTGGATGAATTAATTCACGAGGCAGACAGACATACAGACAGACCAAACCAGGTGTGCTTCTGGCAGATCTCTCTTGAGTACTAAACAATGCTTTCTAAGATAATCTGTAGGGTGGGGGGGAGGGGGATAGAGAGAGAGAGACACACACAGAGAAAACTGCTATGGCATTGCAAATGTGTATTTAACATGCCAATAAAGCGTTTTTGGATTGAATTGAATTCAGTGAGAGAGTGACAGTAAGAAGGAGCGAGTGACAGCGAGAGAGAGAGAGACCAATGTAAACAGAGCATGAGAGAGCGTGAGAGAGAGAGAGACCAATGTACACAGAGCATGAGAGAGTGTGACAGAGAGAGAGAGAGAGAGAGAGAGAGAGAGAGACAGAGAGACAGAGAGACAGAGAGACAGAGAGAGAGAGAGAGAGAGAGAGAGAGAGAGAGAGAGAGAGAGACAGAGACAGAGACAGAGACAGAGACAGAGACAGAGACAGAGAGAGAGAGACAGAGACAGAGAGAGAGAGACAGAGACAGAGAGAGAGAGAGAGAGAGCGAGTGAGAGACTGAGCGAGTGAGAGACTGAGCGAGTCTGACAGAGACAAAGAAAGAGAGAGAGAGAAAAAAGGCCGAGAGCGAGAGGTCAGAGGTCAGCTCACCGGCTCCTTGCCGTCCATGGCTTCCAGCCAGAGACGACGGTTGGTCTCGGACAGAGCCTGTAGCGTCACCACGCCGTGCCTGGGGGCAGCACAACAGACACCTTACACACAGCTCGCCACACACACACACACACACACACACACACACACATCTTACACACAAATCTTACATCTACTCATCACATACACTATACTTCTCAATCAAACCGCTTACATTCACACAAACCCCTTACACAAACACAAACACACACACACACACACACACACACACACACCTCACCTATACCCCCATCACACATGCACTCTCCTTACAGCCTCCTCACTGAAGACCAGATTCTACTTCTGCGTTGAATATCCCCAGCGTAGCCCAGAGTGGTCGTCGCCATGGGTTACGGGAACCTATAAAACCACCATTAGGGCGACGGATGGCCCTTCATTAACGTTTCAGTTCATTTATGACGGACCAGGTGGAGAGGTTCCTTTGATTTGATCATCTCCACTTAATTAAGACCAGCAGATGTCACCGAATGAGTGACTTTTGGGGACCTTTTTTGGTGTGATGGCGATGATGTCAGAATGATGAAAACGCGAAATGCCAGTTGCCGGCCACAGTGGAGGCATTAGAAGTCTATTCAACACAGGAGTACAGTTTGGCCTTCACACACAGCCCCACCGACCAGGTATCAATCACGGCAAGGGATGGGTGATTAAAGTATCAGGTGCACGTGTTTCATTACATCACCACACTGTGACCCCGCCCACTACCACCACCGGCCACACCCCCACCATCAACAACCAAATTAAACATCCTAAGACATTCAACTGATTAAGTCATGAACAGTTTTCCGTTCTTCTCATTCAGCACACACTTTCATCCGAAGCAACTTGTGCCGGTGAACTTCTTTATAGAGATTCCCTGTAACCACGACGACCTGAGACTACCACCTCGCTCTGTGTCTCTTACTTTATCGTCCCCCCCTCAGTCACCTCCCGTTACAAACAGTGAGACGCCGTCACCCCGGCGTGCATCTGACACAAACAACAAACAGCCTCCTGTCATCGTCTCGTCGCAGCATCGCACACCACAACATCAGGTGTCTGGTCTGCTTCCGACTGATTGACACCAGTCACTGCACGCCGCGCCTCATCTCCTACGGTTTCTCCTCGGGTAGCATCGCTCGCATAATCAGCATCAGACCCCCCCCCCCCACACACACACACACACACACACACTGGGGGGGAGGGGGGCGTTACAGCTAGCATCGTCGCATGGAGAGAGTAAACAACTCATCCAAAGTCTGTCATCACCTCATGTACCCTCCCATCCCATTCTAAACGGCGTCTGGAGGAATCTCACTGTGACCGTTTCCCCCCGGTGGGAAACAATCAGGCAGAAATTAAAAATGAATGTTCCCTGAAGGCCTGGAAGGTCTGCTGATTTTTTTTCCCCCCCTCTTCCAATCAGCAACAGAAAGATTAACAATTTATTATTCATTTGATTCTCGGAATAACTATAATAACGAATAATCATGGCATCATTCTGGTTAATTTCACGAATCAATAGCAAATCGCGGGGGGAGACCCTTCAGCCGTGGCTGGTGATTGTGTGGCAGGTGATTCTGAGCAGTGATTGGAGTTGCTGCTGTGGTGGCGGAGGAGGAGGGCAGATTGGTCGACGCAGAGTTTTAGCGATTGGCTACTTCGGGGTTTACTAGCAGCAGCAGACATGCAGCAGCGCATGCACCTGCTGGGGGGGGGGGGGGGGGGTTTCGGGAAGCACTGGTCAGCTCACGTACCGGACTTTACCGAATAACAGTAGGGGTCTTAAAAGAGTTCCTCGACAGAGGGCCTGACTGCATCGACACAGACACAGGAGAGAGAACATGAACAGGGTTCAGGCAGGCGATGGATACCCTCTACCGTCACAGGAAGCAGGAAGTACATACAGTGGATGGGAGGGGGGGGGGGGGGAGGGGGGGGAGGGGGGGGAGGGGGGGAGGCAGAGGAAGGCATGCAAGGAGGAACAGAACAGAGAACATTGGGATAGGAAATTTATACTAACAGAACAGTAGACTAATTTGTAATAACAGCTCATTAAATACTGGTATTCTTATCCGATTAGTTCGCCGTGACTTATGCAAATTATATTTTCGCTTACGTTATTGCTGCTTATGATCAAAACCAAAGAACAAAACAGACTGGAGATGAAGATCTCCGTCTCTTATGTCTTAGAGTAAACTTGTAAGGCAAAGTGAGTTTAGGGAGTTGGTTGTTGTAACATTTCGGAGAAGAAGGAAAAGGGAATAGATCAGAAAGATTTGACAGTTGGAACAAACACTTTAATTTCCTGCGTCGGACAAGGATCCTATTTGCAGTGCTATTCCAGCGCAGCCTTAATTTATCCTGGGGAGGAAGGTTACAGTGGGTCCCTGCGGATAGATCACCCTCCCTAGACAGGGATATTATAGAGCAGAACAGCTATCGTCAATTGGGGAATAGCCATTCCAAACTGTATGAGAAGAATATTTTTTTCAATTCACATGAGATATGAGAAGTACAACATCAATATAAATAGTGAATCTACAACGCAAACTACTTTAAAAAGTTAATTTGTTTTGTAAAACACCAAGTTCAATAAAGTCATAAGTCAAGGAACATGCAACTTAAATAGTTAGGCAACACTCTAAGGTAAGGAGGAACACCGTAAGGAACGTGTTATGTGGTTAACAAGTTCCATAACGTGCAAGGGAACATGTTAGGGACATGTTAGGGAACATGTTAAGGAGCATGGTTAGGGAACACCTGGAAGATTGAGTACAGCCACACACCTCTCCACCACCTCAACGTCGAAGCAGAAGCGCTTGTCGATGGAGTCCGTCTTCCTGCGGATGCAAGACTTAAGCTTGAACATCTCCGCCGGGCTCAGAACGAGACCGTTCTGGAACATAGGAACACAACTATCATCAAAACGAACAAATGTATTCAGACGCAAGCTTAACATCCAGATAATATAAAAACAAACACTTCTACTAGGTAGCTACAACTCTGACTGTCTGTCTGTGACTACCTGTTTGCCGGCTGACTTGTGCTCAGTGCTGCTCATGGTAAAGGTCTTACTGCCCTTCTCGAAGGTGCAGTAGTGACGGGTCCAGGTGCAACCCAGAGGACCTGCACCACAACAACAGGGAAAATACACAATCATCGTCAATAACAACAACGTTGATAAACAACAACAACGGTGAAAAACAAAATGAACAGTGAAACACCCAAAAACAATAAACTACAATGGTGAAAGAAATAATTAACCACCAGTAAAAGACAAAAACAATTCTCAACATGGGTGGAATACAGCAACCCACAACAAACCTCATGAAGGGGAAAAACAACAACATTAACAGTCAACAACAACCCACACAAGGCCTTGTATCTATCGGATATTCAAAAGTGACCAAAGCCGATGTTATTCAAGTAAATGAGTGAGTACACGGTATTTCATTATTATTGAGCTATTTCATTTTTGCGATTTATTTACGTGTTTCCGTCTCCTCGTTTATACTGTCAGATACTTTGGGCCGTTGAACAGAGCTGTGTTCCGGTCACCTGGAGGAAATGTCAATAAAGTTAGGAGAGAAAGTTTGATCGGGAGGGGCCACGCTGGAGGGACTCACGTTTCTCCTGGACATAGAGGAAGCCCTCCATCGTCCACTGGCCCGGGGGTTTGTAGTCCTGGTCTGCCGACCTCATCCTCTTCATCAGCTTCTCCACCTCCTGCTTGGTGCTCACAAAGTTGTTCCGCGCCTGAACAACGACAGGTAATCCCACCGGAACGTTAACCGAAATGTCCTCGGGATTATCCCGTAATCCAGAGTGTCCAGTGGTGTCGTGGGGGGGGGGGGGGGTCCACCTGGATGACGTGTCTGTATCTCCCTGCCCTTTGCCACGGAGAGCTGTCAGTCCGTTTCAAATGACGATTCCCTCGCTTGCCGCCTCTCATGTCTCCTTCTCTCCTCTCATGTCTCCTCATCTCCTCTCATGTCTCCTCCTCTTATGTCTCCTCCTCTCCTCTCATGTCTCCTCATCTCCTCTCACGTCTCCTCCTCTTATGTCTCCTCTTCTCCTCTCATGTCTCCTCATCTGCTCGTGTCTCCTCATCTCCCCTCATGTCTCATCATCTCCTCTCTTCTCATGTCTTCTCATCTCCTCTCTTCTCATGTCCCCTCATCTCCTCTCATGTCTCCTCATCTCCTCTCATGTCTCCTCAACTCCTCTCACATCTCCTCAACTCTTCTCATGCCTCCTCAACTCCTCTCATGTCTTCTCAATTCCTCTCATGTCTCCTCAACTCCTCTCATATCTCCTCACCTCTTCTCATGTCTCCTCTCCTCACTCTTCATTTGACTTCATCTCTCTCCTCTCCCATCTCGGATGTGCCGAGCGACGCATCATGCAAAGGAATGTGTTTCTGAGAGGACTGCTCCCCGGTCTGGCTCGTGATAGTCAAACAGGCCTTCATAATTTCCCCGACCTCTTGATATACAGTCGGTAGGCGCAGACGCCTCACCTCTGAAGGAATGCGTCGTACGTAATAAAACAGGCGGCTGACAGCTCAGAGTGTGCACCGCCCTGCGATGCCTCCTGCTTTCAAGAGTTTACGACATCTTAACAGACGGGAGTTAACCGGGACTCATCAATTAAGGCTCAACGTTGAAGGTAGGACGTAAAAAACCTGTTCCGGTCGATGCTACAATCTGGGTGACGGGGGGCGATGGGGAGGGGCCGGGGTTTATGAAGAGATTAGTGATAAAGGTCATGTGACACAGTGTGTGTGTGTGTGTGTGTGTGTGTGTGTGTGTGTGTGTGTGTGTGTGTGTGTGTGTGTGTGTGTGTGTGTGTGTGTGTGTGTGTGTGTGTGTGTGTCTAGGTGTGTGGATGAAGATGGATCATCAAGTCAAATGTTAATGAAATTTAGATTTCCTGACGCATCAAATCATGTTTTCATCATTCAACAGACAGGGTAGAATCACAATGTCAAGGATTCATAACCAATTCATATTTATTAGATGCATGTGTATATTGATTATATATATATATATTTATAATATATTGATGATATATATATATATATACATATATATTTTATAAAAGCTGTTCACTCGTAAATACTAAAAGATGATGGAATACGAGGACATTGCGTCATTGATCTACAGTATAAAACAGGCTGCGTACTACCGGACCGCCTTTCTTTTATGAAAGATGTGTGACCCAAAAACCCTGAGGAGGTGCTCTGTGGACACAACACCGACATGTCAAGCCAACACGTCTGAGAAACGGGCGCGGCCGCACTCTACCTCTGCCGTCACAGCAAGTACCCGTTTTATCAGAAGATACCATTAAACATCCCCGTGGTCTCCACATGAAATCCTACACTCTGGAACTATCGATTTCCAGTAGGAGGCGGCAGAATATCAGTCAATCACCCGCAGATCGCCTGCCGCTGAAGCTACGCTACGCCTAGCCGCACCTGAAACGATAAGCCCCCCCCCTCCCCATCTGATTATGTGGGCTGTCCGTCCGGCGTGTGTGACTTATGGGTGTGTGACTTGTGTGTGACTTGTGTGTGTGTGTGTGACGTGTGTGTATATATGTGTGTGTGTGACATGTGTGTGTGTATGCGTAAATATGTGACGTGTGTGTATATGTATACGTGTGTGCATATGTATATGTGTGTGTGTATATGAACTGTATGTGTGCGTGATTATGTGTGTTTGTGACTTGTGTGTCGTGTATGTATGTATGTATGTATGTATTGTATGTATGTATGCATGCATGTATGCATGTATGTATGTATGTGTATGTGTGTGTGTGTGTGTGTATGTGTGTGAAAGAGTGAAAGAGTGAGCGAGTAAAAGCACGAGTTAGAGTAGCGAGTAACGAATAACAGTGTGGGTGCACACATTCATCGTGTGTGATTGTGTGAGACTGTGTACGTATGCGTATGTGTTCAACTCATCCCCAGAGGCCAAGGAGGAGAGGAGCCAAGACGCGTGTGTGTGTGGGTATGCATGTGTGTGTGGGGTCTCCTTACATTCTGCAGGTTAAACTGCAGCTGCTGCTTGTAGGGCTCCAGCTCGTGAGCCAGCTCGTATCCCTCGTGGTAGAAGGTGAAGAGACCCTGGAGGAACGCCAGGAGCTGGGGGAGGAGAGGAGAGGGGGGGAGGAGGGGAGGGGAGGAGGGGAGGGGAGGGGAGGGGAGGAGAGGAGAGGGGGGGAGGAGGGGAGGGGAGGGGAGGGGAGGAGAGGAGGGGAGGAGAGGAGTGGAGGGGAGGAGGGGAGAGGGGAGAGGATCAGAGGAGGTGAAGAGGAGAGGAGAGGAGAGGAGAGGAGAGGAGAGGAGAGGAGAGGAGGAGGAGAGGAGGGAATGTTCGTAAAATGACGAGGTGAGAGAATAAAAGAAGATCGGAGATGAGAGGGGAGAGGAGATGGGAGAGGTGAGTGGAGTTGAGAGGAGAGGAGTTTGGAGAGGAGAGAGGAAATGCGAGAAGATGAAATGAGAGAGGGGATAAGAGTTAGGTCCTTTACCACGAAACGGCCACTGTGTATTTAATGTCTGGACTGGAGAGAATGACACTGCCCACCCTTGAAGACAATGATCCTGTGATTGCCAGTGGAAGTCTGTGAAGGGTCTTCACAGGACATTGTAATGTCCGTCTAATGGACAGCTCATTAAACCGTTCATATCTCTTATATAAACTATGATAACACCATGCTACTCTGCTGGAACAAATCACGTGTAGCTGCATTTGTAGGACACAAGATTGCACACAACAATCGAATCCCCACAAGTAATACGTTGTGGCGTTGGGCGGACAGAAAGGGATTCTATATCACCTGCTGTCTAAACGGCGGCGGCATAGTTGACGGCAGTGTATAATCGGTTGGGGTATGTATTGAGTGTAAGGCTTGGGAAATGAAGCTCCCGCATGGATAAAAACCAGCAAAGAGAAGGCGCTGGGTGAGAAGAAGCTCTTTTCCACCCACAGTGGAAC
Organism: Gadus morhua; assembly: GCF_902167405.1. Taxonomy (NCBI): domain Eukaryota; kingdom Metazoa; phylum Chordata; class Actinopteri; order Gadiformes; family Gadidae; genus Gadus; species Gadus morhua. The sequence continues at coordinate 6,322,462 of NC_044063.1, forward strand.
ACTGACAGAACAAACGTTGATGTGATACGGTAGGCAGGGGAGGGCCGTTGTGGGGGTATTGGGGGTGGTGGTGGTGGTGGTGGTGGAGTATCAGCAGCAGAATCACAGCCCAGATTCATCACAGAGCCAGGAAGAGCCGTGTCATATTCAACGGCCTGCTCTGCAGCTGGGAGATTTACATTTGTGGCCCGGGCTGAGGCTGAGCTGCCAGGGGAGGTAAACAGATGGGAAGGAGGGGGGGGGGGGGGGGTTCAGGAGAGCTTGTTAGCTCCCAGCTCACGTCCGCTCCCCATTTAATACCTGGAGAACCGCACGATTTATGCTAACTTCTCCGCTAAGTATTTCAGCCGTGGCTGCAATCTTTTCCCGGCAACGGACAAGGAGAGAGTGCCAACGCAGGCCCTCTCGGTTAAAATTGTTTTTTATGTTGTTTTATGTGATGGGGGGGGGGGGGGGGGGGGGGGAAACTGTTTTTAATCTTATTTTATCCGTGAGCCTGGCCTAAAGGGATCGGGCCGGATAATGTTTCATTCCGAGCAACGATAATGCCGGCGCACAAGGGACAGACTTCCATGATTGTACATTTCTGTACCTTAATTTGGCAGACGCTTAAACAGAGTTTCCTTAACAAGCTAATTTACTCTGAAGCGTGTTTAAAATTACCCCCGCCGTAGACTCGCCTATAAACGTAGAAAATGAGCTCCTGGAATGTCCATCAGCCTGTGTAGTTAGGGTGTTTCGCGTGAAAACACACCATTTACGGATAACTTAGGAGACAACTGAAATAACGTCAAAATAACACCGTCAGGCAATTGTCGTTTACCGGCTCCACAAACTCAAATTTCTTCTTCTCTTGGACTTCTTGTATCTTGAAGACGTATTCGAGCGAGGCATCGTAAAACAGCTGCCTCTCCTTATCGATCTGGGAGTCGGCCTTTGGGGGGGGGGGGGGGGGGGGGGGAGAAGAATGGGGGAGATGGGGGAGAAGGGGGGAGAGAGACACACACAGAGGTCGCACTCAAAGACAGAACATTAAAACATCCCAGACCTACCTCACTGTGGAGCGGAGGACACTCTTTTTGCTAGAAAAGGCGGCAATGAAATGATCAGGGCTTTCTTGTTCCAGAAGTGCTCACTGAATTCGTGAACAATCAAGGTTTATTCAATAGCACACAATAGGAACAGGGGTTCTTATCTACACCTTGGATGTCACTGTAGTAGAATCTTAATCATCCTGCGTTTAATAATACAGGCCTCTTCTATAGTCTATGTTAATGAAGACTCCCGCACACGACGTAATGAGATAACGTAATTGATGAAGCAGACACACACAAACAGATGTTACATAATAGAAAAAACATATGCAACACACCACGTAATAGAACAACCCCCACACACACACACACACACACACAGACGCACATGCACAACTTGCAACACAAAAGAGAAACACATACAGCATAATAGAAAACACACATCTCCCTACAGATGTTTGTGTGTACGTGGGTATCATACGTCTTGTGTATTCATTCACCATGTCACCCCTAGCCGTTTCTTAACGACCCTTATCTGTATTCACTGTAAAGCACTTGGGCACGTCAGCATACAGTGGTGTCGTCTAAATGACTGAATGCAGTAATAATAACAGTAAGTAAAGGCTCTTGAGCTGCTATAAGATCTGCTCCTAGAAGCGTCTGCCTCTAGTACCCTGATCAACACACCCAAGGCGTTTGCCAGCCTCCACTTATTTTGATTTGAGGCTGGTTGTTCAGGATCGAAGTGCTCTTCATCGAAATTGTGAAAGGGTAAAATGAATAAAAAAATAACAACACGCACTAAAAACGTCCTTATGCGTCATTTTTATGATCATGTGGAGATGAGGTTCAAGCAGAGTTAACCGCACCTCTTGGAGAAAGGAGTCTTTCTTTTTGGACGACAGGCTGAGGTGTCTTTCCAGCGTTGAGTAGTACTTTTCTGTTTCCTTGTCAAACTTCTTCTTCCCCTCCTGAAAAGGTCAACAAGACACGGGGGAGAGGGGATAAGAAGGAAAAAAAGAAAAAAGGAAAGGACCGGTTATTATTACGGCGCGTTCCTCCTCATCACGTTAATCCTAAACCCGCCACTAGGGGGCGGTCAAACTGCATTTGCTTCTGCTGCGTTTCCCTTCAGAAAAAAAACAACAACACTAACTTCTCAAATACATTACAGCAGGTCAGGACAAAGCCAGCACGGTCGATGGGAACGATGCATTACGGACAGACTTTCAGATCTATGGACCCCCACCTCCACCCACACCACCACCTCCACCGCCCACTCTCTCCAGCTCCTCCCCCTCCACCCTCCCCCTCCTCCCCCTCCACCCTCCCCCTCCACCCCAGTCAGAGTGAGCCATCGGCAGGGGGGGGGGGGGACAGAACCACCTGAGTCATGGTGCGGTGTGACGTTAAGGATGCAATGACTCTGGAATCAAACCGCTCTCGCCGGAGATGTCAGCGACGGGAGATAAATAAGAGAGTGGCGAGGGCGCCGGGACGCCCCGGCTTGGGGGGGGGGGCGGCGGGGGGGCACTCTGAGCAGAGAGGGGAGGGGGGAGAGGACATTCTCACGGTCAGGGAGAGGCAGACGGTGGCAGCCTGAGGGTTCTACGGAGATGGAACCGGGACCCTTTCAGAACGTGGACCCTCGGGTCATCAAGGCAATGTTTGTATTGTGAGTGAGTGAGTGAGTGAGTGAGTGAGTGAGTGAGTGAGTGAGTGAGTGAGTGAGTGAGTGAGTGAGTGAGTGAGTGAGTGAGTTGGTGTGTGTGGGGCATAGGTTATTTTAGATGGGGGGGTGGGTAAGAAGTTTGTTTGTAGGTGTGCGTGTGCGTATATAGGTGTGTGTGTGTGTGTGTGTGTGTGTATATAGGTGTGTGTGTGTGTGTGTGTATATAGGTGTGTGTGTGTGTGTGTGTGTGTGTGTGTGTGTGTAGGTGTCTGTCGGTGTAGGTGTCTGTAGGAGTCTGTAGGTGTGTGTGTGTTTTTCCATACGGCGTCTGAGCATGTCCTTTGCATGTCTAGACTAACCCCACCCCCCTAGTAAACAACATTCTCACTACACAGTACAAACACACACAATAGAGGAAGCAGAGACCAGTAAATAAGCTGGTAAATAATTGTGTGTCTGTGTGTGTGTGTGTGTGTGTGTGTGTGTGTGTGTGTGTGTGTGTGTGTGTGTGTGTGTGTGTGTGTGTGTGTGTGTGTGTGTGTGTGTGTGTGTGTGTGTGTGTGTTTCTCTAGTGGGGGTCTTCATGAGGAGGAAATAGTTGGTCTGTTTGTTTTCATTCCCATGGCCCTCAGATAGAACTCTGTGGAATCTCCCCAGACACTGAAAGCACCAAGACCAATCCCAGGGGTGTGATTAGCCAAGGCTTCTGATGCTTAAGGTTTCTGGTTGGTCCAGGGTTCTAATTGGGCCAGAGGTTGAATTGGAGAAGGGTGCGGAGAACTTGTCTTGGGTTCTGAGTAGTCCAGGCCCTACGCATAGCAAGTCCTCACAAAGACAATTGCATTGCAAAGCACAACCCCTCAAAGCACAACTGTTACCGACTCAACCCCTCCCTTTACTCCCCTCTCCCCGTTTCCCTCTCTTACCCTCTTCCTCCCTCCACCTCACCGCTTGGCCTAGCCTTCTCCCCAGGGCCGGGGGGGGTGAAGGTAATCAATTAGGTGTCACGCCCGTTCTCGCGAGAGATAAAATGGGACGAGGGTAGTTGGAAATGGTGAATAAATACGTCATCATGTTGACAGAATACAAATTTCCCATAAGGATGAAATAGTTCTGTTGATATCTGACAAAATAAAGTTGAACACAGCGATCGTCTGCCATCGAGCTGACACGAGGACGCACAATCTGGCAAATGGGGAACACACAAACACACACGCACACACATAGACCTACCTGACAAGAACTGGACCCACAACTCACACTCGCATACTCATGAACACACAAACACACACATGCAGGCAGGCTCACAAAACACAAACAAAAGAGAGACACACACACCTCACACACACCCTTTTGCACACTGGGGACCAGATCAAATTAAAAGCTTTATATGAAGCCGGTGGGCTCTCTCTGGGCGGGCGAGATGTGATGTTACAATACGGCTTCCAGAAGTGAGAAACTGCTCTCTCGCACAACAAAGATGTGTGTGTCTGTGTGTGTGTGTGTGTGTGTGTGTGTGTGTGTGTGTGTGTGTGTCTGTGTGTGTGTGTGTCTGTGTCTGTGTGTGTGTGTGTGTGTGTGTGTGTGTGTGTGTGTGTGTGTGTGTCTGTGTCTGTGTCTGTGTGTGTGTGTGTGTGTGTGTGTGCCCGACATGTCCACTCTGATTGGCTTCACTGGATGTCTGATGGGTTTGTTTTGATCCAGAGTTAACCGTTTCCAAGGCGATGACACACAACCACACCCACAAAGCTTGAGATTCCCCGACAGGCGGCCAGATTCTTGACTCTGTTGCGGTGTGTGTGTGAGCGTGTGTGCATGTGCGTGTGCGTGTGCGTATGCATGCGTCAGTGTATGCGCGCGTGCGTGCGTACCTATAAACAGTATGTGTTTGCAAACTCTTATAACCACAATCCAGCAATCCTGTGCTCATTCACCTGCTTTGATCTGAAACGTTCAAATCAAGTTGAATCAACTCAATCGTCAAAATGTTGAGGACATAAAAGCACATTTTGCCAGTTCATTATTATTGTTCCCATGCCACAAAGAATGTGTCAATCCAGCCGGCAAAATTGTTATGTTAATTTCAATCTATTTGACTGTGGTGCAAGTCAAGCGTTCTGCTCCCCCTCTTGCCCCATTGAACGGACGAGAAGAGGTTGACAGCGATTGAGGATTGTGGTGATCGAGGTTTCTTTTGGGTGGGGGGGAGGGAGGGGGGGGAGAGAGAGAGAGAGAGAGAGAGAGAGAGAGAGAGAGAGAGAGAGAGAGAGAGAGAGAGAGAGAGAGAGAGAGAGAGAGAGAGAGAGAGAGAGAGAGAGAGAGAGAGAGAGAGAGAGAGAGAGAGAGAGAGGTTAAAGAAGTAAGCGAGAGGGCAAGGAAATGTTAATGTTCCATGCCAATAAAGTTATTTGGAATTTGGAGAGAGAGCGAGAGAGAGAGTCAGATGTAGAGTGGCAGATGGTGTCACTCTCCCTCTCCATCCGTTGACAGGAAGTGAAGGAGAGCGAGACTGCGTGGGGACATGTAATATTCTGATGTCGGACACACACGGCCACGTACACACTGCCACACACACACACACCACCACCACCACCACCCTGCTTCAACACAGGCCTTAATGAGCATCGCGGTTATCACATCAGAGCATCCCAGTGCAATGGAAACAGCTATCGCAATTTTATGTCTAGATATATAGACATACATGGATTGCGCATGGAGGGGTTGGTGTGTGTGTGTGTGTGTGTGTGTGTGTGTGTGTGTGTGTGTGTGTGTGTGTGTGTGTGTGTGTGCGTGGGTGTGTTTTCGTGTCTCTACAGCTTCAGCAAGGAAGATTCAATAATATTCTTTAGTTCTCCATTATCGTCTTATTAACACAACATGAATCTATTTCCAATTGTGATACAGTTTCCAGAAACACAGCCACTATAATCAAACTGAATTATGACGCAACACTGGGTCCTGAGAACAACATAATTGACATTATCAGCCTGATTCGTTCACATGGAACAGATCAAAAGAAAGAATATTGCTATCATTCTGTATTTGTAAACTGTAGCACTATGCCAATAGACGTGTTTTTTAACCAGCCCATACTCTTAAGAACTAGTGACTAAATTGCTATCACACACCTAATATCGTAAATGCATTCTTTTTATTCTTTTAAACTTGTCCGGATATTACTCATGTGTCAGTATAATTTTGTTTGTTATGCTTGTTTATTTCATTGTGGCACTATTAGCAATTTGTATGTCCATTAAGGGATCACAGCGATTATATTCTGTGTTTTTTTTTACAAATTAGAGTTTACTTCCATTTATCAATTCTGTTGTGAAAACTATTATCTGGTGATGGAAACTTGGACTCACTTCAAATTGGAAGTTGGCCCTACAATGATCGTATACTTAAAATGTACGACCTCACTAGCCAAAACTAGTTGTCACTAAGTGCCCTCGGTGCCAAGCCAATCTCAGCACCACCACAGGCAGGTTACTAAACGTCTCGATCTCCATTGTCCAAAAGCTCGTTAAGGTGACACTAATTAGGGCCAGGGTCCACAGTGGCGATTACAAACCAAGAGCTTGATTATTCCGACATCGCACACGCACACGCACACACACACATACACACACACACACACACACACGCTGGCGTTTGTCTTTCCACAGAGAGCGACAGTTTGAACACAAACCGACAAACAAGACTGAAATCCTGCAGCTGAAATATGAAGCCTGTTGATTCTGCGACTTGCTGGTTTGTCTCTTTCATCAAACCTTTCAATCAAATGACTCATCCGCTGTGGAGATGGAGCTGACCGGGAAGGTTGAAAAAAATACGCAGAATAATCATGTACCTTGAGCTAGATATCACAATGTACGTGAAGACATATAATATGTGTACATTTAGATATACATATGGCTTGTACTTTCAGATGTTGTGTGTGCACTGAAATAAATGATAGGCCTACGACGAATTGCCGTTGCAACTCTTTTTATAATTAATTGTACGTTTATCAGGTTCTCAATAGATGATAAAACCGCCTTATACCTCCCAAGATATAGCCCCGCCCCAGGAAGTTGACCACCAATCAATCAGTCTCACTGACACAACTTAACATAGAACCTGGTAGAATATTTACACTGTAACAGCGACATGCCATGGACCATTACAATATTCCAACAATATTCCTGCACACTGCATGGCTGCCTCTTTCCCAGCCCCTGCCATTAAGAATCTAACACGGGTGTATATGGTGGGAAATGAAATGAAAAGCAACATCGAGGAAATATCAAACTATAACCCCGGATGGCTGCCCGGTTTGAAGTATTCCACTGTGCTGGGTTTCGATGCCGCTGCGAACAACAGCACCACACTAAAGCTAACCTTTAAAGACGGTGTGGATTACTCTCCATGTGGTAGCTGACACTGAGTTAAGGCATCATACGTGAGAGAGAGAGAGAGAGAGAGAGAGAGAGAGAGAGAGAGAGAGAGAGAGAGAGAGAGAGAGAGAGAGAGAGAGAGAGAGAGAGAGAGAGAGAGAGAGAGAGAGAGAGAGAGAGAGAGAGAGAGAATGAGAGAGAGAGAGAATGAGAGATGCAGAAAAAGAGAGAAACAAATGAGGAAGAGAGACAGACAGCAGGAGAGCTGGAAAGCGCGAGACGCCAAATCTCCATGACATCAATTCACACTTTTCATTTTCTTTACACCAGAGTTACAGAAAACCAAGCCAGCAGGGCTACAGTTTTGCTCCTAACAGAGATTCTATAGGCATTAGTATTGAGATCAAGTCGAAACTTGAATTTATGATGGGCAACTTGGATGTGGAAGGAAGACATTGAATCAAAACTCAATGGTCCGCGTAGAACAGCACCGGACCATTGGTCCGTTGCCCAGTGCTCATGTGTATCTGTTCCTTGAGGTCTGCAGCGGTGGCTGGAGTTTGAACAGTAACCATGCATTGTTTACATGGTTGATGGTTTATATTCCAGCCCAGAGAACTTTGCTCGTTTTTAATGTTTCGGTTCCACCGTAATCATCTCGCTCACTGTTGAATTGTCATGTCCTGTTTACTTTGAACGGGACGATAACGAGCAGGAACTTTCCCTCGCTTCCGCTGTTCCGTGGTTGTTTGACAACACAGGGCACCACGGGGACAAACAGATTCAGCTCTGCGTCTTTGGTTCCTCCCTGCCACTTTCTCCGTTTTTTTACTTTGTTTCTTTCTTCTCTTTGTCTTTCTGTTGTTAGCGGTTTTCCCTCTTCTCCTCCGCTCCTTGGGGCTTTTATTTTGTCACATTCTCTCCTTATCATCGCACGCTCCTTTATTATAATAAACAAAACACTGGTGTGAATGTAAAATAAAGCTGCATTGGGGAGGATAAGCCCTGTGGCTTTGAAGCTGGGGTGATCTTGTGATAGAGACCCCAACAGAAACACAACACAACAACATGAGAACATACAAAATAATAGAAAAGACCAAATCAAAATGACTTTTCCCGGGATCACAGGGAAGCAGGCGTTGCGGGTCTCGGTTTCTGCACGCAAATCCTTTTCTGACACGCCCTGATACTCTCAGACGGTCAGTGCAAAATGCTGGGGCCCCCCATCCCCTGGGGCCTGCCCGGGGCCAGGGATCATGTGATGGTAGTGAACTCTTGGTGGAACGACTACAATCTCTGATCTCAGATCATCCATGACTATCTCGCTCCCGACTGGAGCTGTTTCAGCTTGTTCCCTGACAAAATGAGCCAAAAGAGAGATTTCTTGCGGAGCCCTTGTACGCCTCGGGACAGTGAAGACGGGCGAGGTGTTTTGAAGAAAGAGACGACTGACGAAATCGAACCTGCGGTCGCTTCGAGGCACAGACCGAAGAAGCTTCCTCTAGGCTGTTTTATAAGACCTTACAAGAACTGACAAGTGCATGAGCATGGGCATGATACACCAACCTCTACATCGACATGTTTACAGCTCCCTCTCTCACAATATATAACATGCACACACATTGACACACATGTACACACACACAAACAGCAGACGCTACTTGCAGACATTCTGTGGAGCCAGTTGGTCGGCAGGCTGCTTGCTCCGGCTTGGTAACCCAGAGAGCAGCAGCTCTGTGTGGGGGAACCAGGGCCCAAGGTGTGGGTCCGAGGTAGAGGTGGAGGAGTGTGTGTTGACACTATAAGAGCTGAGAGTAGCAGATGATGCAGATGCTGATGGAGCCAGCGGGTCGCTACGGTTTCCCCCAGAACAAACTGAGCAGAACAAGCCCCCAGCCTGTACTGTGCTCTCCTCCTTGGACGGTTGATGCTAGCCGATGTCGCAAATCTCCAAACGAAAGGATGTTCCTGGAACACCGACCAAGAGCCGACACGGCTCTGTATTCATCTGTTTATTTACTCTCAGCCCTGACACACTCGGAAGAAGTCTTGTCGAGAGCCCTTTTTCCTCTTTCTGTTTTACAAGAGTGACCTGGCTAAGAAACCAGCACTAAATTAACAAGGACTACATGAAAACCTCAGAATAAAAACACGGAAACAGACAAACGAATACAAACCCAGGAATAAAGCCTCCCAAGGCCGACGAAGTAACCAAGTAAGACCAAGGAGTTTGGATTATTCAGCCTTTAGAATAGATCGGGTGTTCTCCCTCCACCCCAACAGATGGGACGAAGCTAGAAGCAGACAGGAGGAGAGGAGAAGAGAGGAGAGGAGAGGAGAGGAGAGGAGAGGAGAGGAGAGGAGAGGAGAGGAGAGGAGAGGGCGGCTGAGCAGAGAAGAGGAGAGGAGGAGAGGAGAGGAGAGGGGAGAGGAGAGGAGAGGAGAGGAGAGGAGAGGAGAGGAGAGGAGAGGAGAGGAGAGGAGAGGAGAGGAGGAGGCAGCTGAGCAGAGGAGAGGAGAGCAGAGGAGAGGAGAGGAGAGGAGAGGAGAGGAGAGGAGAGGAGGAGGCAGCTGAGCAGAGAAGAGGAGAGGAGAAGGTTGCTGAGCAGATGAGAGGAGAGGAGAAGAGGGACCGGCTGAGCAGAGGAAGGGCATGTGATGGTATGTGTTCTGGACGTGGTGCAGAGAGTCAGCGTAGCGCGCCACGCGGTGCGGCATGCGCACTGGGTCCGGCGCACTGTATGACCTCAGAGAGAGAGAGAGAGAGAGAGAGGGAGAGAGACAGAGAGACAGAGAGAGACAGAGAGAGAGAGAGAGAGAGAGAGAGAGAGAGAGACAGAGAGAGAGAGAGAGAGAGAGAGACCGAGAGACAGAGAGAGACAGAGAGAGACAGAGAGAGACAGAGAGAGACAGAGAGAGAGAGAGAGACAGAGAGAGAGAGAGAGAGACATAGAGGGAGAGGGAGAGAGAGAGAGAACCAGGGAGCATTCCCAAATAAGGGCACAGCGTCTCTCTGCCTCCCCGACTCTCTGATGTGTTCCGACGGGGACGATAATTGGACGGGTCATGCTGTCGGCTGCCCAGGCCGCGCTGCCGATTCTTGGAAAAATGGTTTGAAAAGTTGCCCGCGCCACTCGTGATATATTTATCTCCCTCCAGCTGGGCTAATGTCTAGCAGGGGGAGGGGTGGAGGGGGAATGAGTTGGAAGAGGAAGCCATTAAGGGGAAGTGGTGAGGAGAGGCGGAGAGTGACACTGGCTCTGGCTTTTAAGAAACCATCTTGTAAACAGAGTGAATGGGAGCAATAACACTGGGACTGTGATGGAAAGAGAGAAAGAGAGGGAGAGAGAAAGAGAGAAAGAGAGAAAGAGAGAGAGAGAGAGAGAGAGAGAGAGAGAGAGAGAGAGAGAGAGAGAGAGAGAGAGAGAGAGAGAGAGATTTGCGATAACTTGAGTAGCCCGACAAGAAATGGACACGGCAAATGAAAAAAAATAAAAAAAGTAACAAGAAAGAGATTGATGTTTCCCTTCCACAGCCGAGAGGAGAAATGTTGTCTTTAGTCCACCGCTCATATAACATCATAGTCCAACATTTTACATTTAGTCTTTGGACCTTTGGCTTTACTTTACAACCAGGAGAAACCAAAACAACTAATGGTGCGTTCCAGAGCCCATCCAAACCAGTTGGACGTGGGACTTATCCAACCTCCAACTAAGAAGAGTGCACTGGAACGCATGTCGAAGTGGAACATCCCACCGTCGAAGTGGAACCTCCTACTATCGAACTGGGGGGTGATCGACCTGCCCCCACTTCACCAAGTAGGAGCTAGTACAGTTCAGGTAGGATAAGTCCCACATCCCATTGCTTTGGATGGGCTCTGGAACGCACCATAAGTCTAGTCCGACCAAATCTATGTCCAACGTGGTCCCATTTAAAGAGGTCAGTACGGTGGTGGTTCCACGCGTTTGGTAGTTACATCTACAGCATCCGCATCCTGCACCATGGGTGGGGGTGGAGTCAACATAGGGGCGCGGGGTTGGATGTGTACGTGAGTGGGCGGGGTCTTGCCTTTGCAGCTCCAATCTGCTCCTTTCGGAACTTCTCCAACGGCGTGATGAGGACGTCGTCCGCGTTCTGGATCTGAAGAGCAAATAAAAACACATTCAAATAAAATAGGGAACACTTTGCATAAGGTACATGGATTAACGTTAGTAAATGCCGTAATAAGCATTACCATAGGTCATTCAAAGTTAACTAATGGTCTTATCTAATGGTTCATGCCAACTAAGGATATATACGGCATTAGCCAACACTAATGCAATAATAATGCCAATTATTGCATTCACTAATGTTTATGAGCGGTAAATGAATGTACCCTAAATGATAGTGATACCAAAGAAAAAACATAGCACACAGGAAAGCTAGACAACAGATGCGCAAACAAGATTGAGGACAGACAAAGACGATTGACTATTCAAAATTGTACAGGCGCTTTTATCCAAAACAACTTAGAATCCAGATACAGGTCTTTAAGGAGCAGGCCCCCTGAGCATCATGGCCCCTAGGGGTACCCCAGGAAGCCTGCAGGTAGACTGTGGACCACGGGGCCCGCCCTAGATCACAACTTCACTACCCTACCCTCTATTACCTGGGGTAAAATAAGATTATTGAATAATTCATTAGCTATTGATTGGTCTGGTCTGTGGTTCTGTCGGTCCGTCTACCACTCTGTCTGGTCTACTGTCTGTGTAATAACCTCACATTTCTTTCATCACACAGGGTCGGCCATAACGGCAAATCGATCGGTGGAATCTTCCAGCGGAAAAGGACCACATTCATTCATTTCATGTCTTCTGACCGCGGTCATTATTCTGTCTGGGTTTCTCCGCAGTGCGGTAAGGCGCTGCTGACACAACGACCCAACAAACACATAAGCCCTACTGGATGATGTTGGTCAATGTTGGCCAACGCTGGTTCATCATGGTCACAGACAAAAACAAAAAGCTTCACAGCAACCTCCAAACCATATCCTGGCCCGGGCCCGATGCCCGAAGTGTTTTGCTGTTTTTTGTCGGGGCAGTGTGCAAGCAACCTTTGAAACAAATACAGTGGGTATCCCGGATAGATGTACTCAACAAAACCCCTTTTATTAAAGCATAAATCTGAGGTGAAATACGACAAAGAGCCGGAAATGGGGGCTGGTGGGGGGGGGGGAGGCTGTAGTGGCCGGGGTTTTTGACCCGCAGCCGAGAGATTCTAGCGTCCAACCCCAATTTTAGTCTAACCTGTAGTTATCTTGACGCAAGATTCCCTAACCCCTAGCTGTTTCTTAATTACATGCATTTAAATGAACCGTAAGACGCTTTGCAGCTAAATGGCTAACTGTAACGGTAAACAGTAAATGACGATGAGTTCCACGCCGGCAGAATCCCCGAAATGTTTCCATTTGAACGGTTCTGTCGGCACAATCCCTGCACACCCCCACCTGGGTGGCTCATAAAGCGGAGCGGGTGGGGGGGGGTGGGGGGTGGGGGGTGGGGGAGGTAAGAGTTTCCACCCAGGCCTCCTCACATAGATAACAGCTGATATATGAGGCCAATTACAGCCCCTGCTCAGACCCGTTTCCTAAACGGGCCTTGAACAAGTAGTTCATCCACGTTTAGCCAAAGTGACTGGGAGGGAATTATTTGAGATAGGTGTCATTACGGAGCCGGTAGGTGGATGGGGGGGGGGGGGGGGGGGGGGGGTTGGAGGGCATCCGGCTCAAGGATGCAGACGTGTCGACCGCAGACTTTGGGAATCGAACGGACAACCTTTCAGCCTGGGAGTCACTGACTAGACTAGACTGGCCGGTATCACCATAATCAATCAGACACACAGGTGACATCCCCACTGGTGGCTGGGTTTGGCTTTGATGTTCGGTGTGTGTGTGTGCTAGGGAGGGGGAGAAGGGGAAAGAGAGAGATAAAGAGGGAGGGCCGATAGAGCAAGATAAAGAGTTGAGGGAGAAGTGGGGGGAGAGAGAGAGAGAAGAGGGAAGTCATCACGGGCATGGCCCTTAGCATGATTTAGGGTGTTATTCTGTAGGGTGAGTATGTGTGATAAACTAAAGTCTGATCTCTATCACCCACCTAAAGTACCTGGGCTATATCACAAGAATAAAATACCTGTACTCTCTCAGCTGTCACTGAGACGGACTAGTAACTTCCTGGACAGCATCATATCCCTCTCTCCCCATTTCTCTTGCCTCTCGCTCTCTTTATCCATTACCCTCTCTCTCTCTTTCGCCTGCTTGCTTGAACGCTGTCCCTCTCTTCTTCTATAAAGCTCCAGCTCGCTTTTACGATCCAAAAGGAGGATCAGGCAGGGTTTTGGTTCTGGTACATAAATCTGTCCATCTTCAAAACAGAGTAGAGCCAGGGTCGGTCAACACACCAAACATCTCCTCTTCCCTCCACACCCAATGCTGGAGCATAATCACAGAGCGCCTTCAATTTTTCAATCTTTAATCACTGAGGAATTAGTTCTCTAGAATTCATTATGTTTATGAGGCTGTAGGAGTGTGATTGTACACACCGTTTATAAACTGAACTGAAACTAGGAGGAAAGGGCCATAGAATCAATGGTTGAACATAGTTGTAAACCAGCAGACATAAAGGGTGTACTCACAAGTACAAATAAGCATAGACACATACAAGTAACGACCCCTTACATTTCGTTTGTCATACCATTCTTTTGTGACACATAGCATGACAAAAGAACACTACCTTGACATGTTTTTCACTTGTCAGCGCAACTTTATAGCTCATTTAACCCATTAAACTCAGTTCATGTCTATGTCTCGTTTATGAAACGTTTTTGAATTAAAAAGGATGATATCTCAGATTAGTATTCAATAGGCTTTGTAGGATATGGAGCTCTATAGGCACCATGATTGTTGTCGGATAATGTTTCAAAAGTTCAACTTTAACTGCCAGGTAAAGTACAACCAAGTTCAGCATGTGAGGCGCAACGGAACACAGGTGCACATTGTGAGTGACATTAACTTGTCCGCCTATAATTGTCCACTTCATTCTCCCGCCTGCAGGTGTACGATTGCAAGCGGCGGGCCAGAATGAGTCCTTTCAACGATCAAAGATCCCCCACATCGGTTCGTGCCAATTAATTTCCAATAAGCTGGGGTTTTTTTTGCCGGAGTTTCACATTCCGACTGGGAGTCAGACGTTGGTGTGTTTCATGGGAAGGGTGGAATGGATTTTGGTTTGAATTTAAACTCGACGTGGCTGCGGCGTGCTGGCCAGGATTAAATCCATGCGTGCGAGCGAGCGTAACGGGGCAGCCGGGCGGACGAGGAACCACAAAGTGGGTTTCATTACCCGTCTTCACAGGAGGAACGCCAACGCGCCACTGGCTCTCCTCCTCCTCGCACTCCCACTCACTGCAGCCACTTCCTCCCCCGGTCAGAATATCATCAGATCAGAAGGACATGGAGGGTTCACACACACCCACACCCACACACACACACACACACACACACACGGTGATGGGCACGCAGTGGGGGTTACCCCTGACACCATCTCCTTACTTCATTTCTTAAGGGGTTCATTGTTCTGTGGAGAGGCCTTGTTACTATGGGGTAGATTAGGGGAACATCAATTGTCTAGATTTGATAGTAGATCCCTAGTATTATGTCCATTCCATTTGGAGGGATTCATTTAAAAAAAGTAGTTTTTAAAAGTATTTTTTCTATATATGATGGTTTTATAAAAGTTAGATAGTACAGCTTCTATCTGAGAGAGTTTAATGTTATAATGTCAATGTGTCTTGAATACTTTTCATGTACAATTATCATGGTCTTAAAAATATCCATAACTAAATGGATCAAAGAAGGAGAAGACATGGTTCCCAGAACAGTGTGAGTGAGATCAGGTTTCAGTTCAACAGAATGTACTATTCCCAGTTCCAGTTCACCTTTCACAACAGAGCCATGTCCCCTGCTTTAAGGAGTTACACATAACTCTATGAGGGGAAAGTGAAAACATATCAGGCTGAAGCTTCCTTCAGTCCACTTTCTAAACATTTTGACTCGTTACTAGGGAATTGTTTAGTGAAACTGTCAAGAGATAGGCAATGCTTCCTAAAGACTGCGCTTTGAAGTTGTCTTGGAGACTAAGCTTAAGGTTTCTAATATTATAACAGTGTTTACTGTGAGACTTTTATGGCGTTTCACTTAAATCTATTCAGAACTTTTCGTGTGTATCCTAGAGACGGTTAAATTCGGTCATTTCAATTCCTCAAGCAAAGATCAATCCTAAAAGTCCCAGAAGGTCACTGGGGAGGAAGAGGATCCGGGCTGTCACAACTAAACATTTCACTTCTAGTTTATTAAAATACAGTTGGAACCACTTCTGCTACAACTCAGCTAGTCATGAGTCAAGAAAAGCACCACGCTTATGGCCTTATTACGCATTTTAATGTTGACAAAATATTGATATATCTCCTATACTTTCACCTGTGCCAAGAGTTTATGCACTCGATTTATTGTTAGACACTCTGGATAAAAGTGTCTACCAAATTGAATATATTTATAAGGTATTCATCTATAAATGATTACTATTATTAGTAAAATTTTCTCATGAAAAAAAAAAAAAAAAAAAGAAAAAGAATCAAACGAATGGATTGTAAATTAGTATTTATTTATTAATAATAATAATAATGATAATAATAACAATATTCGAATTATTATCATCATTACAATATTGTTATGAAGTCCAAGTAAAATGGGGTACTCAAAAAACATCCACCCAATGAAATATACATAAATTCATCACAAGATGGTTCTAACTTCATAATGCTATTGAAAATAGCACAACTGGGGGTCATTATATTGAAGTTGATGGTAATTTAATAGCGGCGCATCAGACAGTGTTCCCTTTCTCTCAGACATTTTAACCTCGTATTTGGTCTTTAAATGTCATCTCCCTGGCTCATAATCAATTCGGTCTACAAAACAGGACGATAAGTCAATATCTTTATATGGCCATTCAATACCACTCAGACTGTAAGACCCATAATATTGAACTATGGCCCCGTGCTTGGATTATGCCAGACAGCAGTCCTCAGACAACAGAAAAATGAATTACACCTGCGTCAAATACATCCCGTAATACACCTCTACGCTCAGACATACCGAGGGCGTAACCTGTCTTCCGATCAATACGTCAAAATACAACAAGCGGTTGTTATGAATCCAGTGCGTCGCTGTAAACCGTGTCACTGCACGTTGCTTACAGGCTTGATACAATTATGGATTTTTTATTATCCAAAGATAACAAGAAATCTAGCATCGTTACGATACAGCCGGTTCGGTCAAATAGTTGGCATAGCCATCTGTCCAGTCCAGTATGCCTCTGTTGTGTAGTTTGGCCGCAGTAATGTAAATGTTTACGGTTCTTAAGAGACCCAGAGTATATTCTAATGTAGCCATGTCTTAGCCCTGATGCTAATTGGCAGGCTTGCAGGTGTGTGTGTGTGTGTGTGCGCGTGCGTGTGTGTGTGTTAGCAGAAGGCTCGATTGCCTTGTAGATTGCCTAAATAAGATGAGGCTCCAGACTGTGGAAAACACATTGCAGTAAACCTTCTTAAAATTCAGAGGAAGAGAAGAGTATAAACAACTACCAGAAAATTGTCCCTTTCAAATGCCCATGACCTGCCTAAACACTCAAGGTTAAAAATCCTCCAGGCTGAGAACTAGTGGAGGTAGCAAGCAGTGTTTTGCATTATTGTAATTGGTTGGATACATTTCTTCGAGTAACAAACTCCATGCTGTGGAGGTCCTCTATTGAAAATACCTGGTCACGATCAAATGACGGTTGACCAATGACAACATATTAATTGTCCTATTCTCGCAATATTGAACAATTATGTCGGAATCGCCAGTATTGGCTAACAGTGCATGTCTCAACTCATGTTGCAACACTTTGTGGATGGTTGGAGGTTTTGGGCCAGTCCGTTGGCTTGGGATTGCGGTGTTGCGTCGTCTCAGAGCTAGCCAGACGGTCTTCCAAATTTCTATTAGACACCATGAAATGAAATGTTATTTTGCACGTCCCAACATATCATATTTTCGTATTTATATATCATCACATCGTTTCATCATATTTACATCCGAATCGAATAAACATAACTTTCGAGACGATATGTCTGATGATATTCGAACAATTCAACCAGTAATATTACAATACACAATCTTCCTTCCCACTATTGCTTGTGTAACTGTTACGCAATATAAACACATTTATTAGTCATTTGAAGCTCAGTTGAACTTTTGAAACATTATCTGACAAGTTATTTGAAGCTCACATTGAAGCTCAGCTAGTTGTATTTGGGGATGAGTTTCTTTCATGGAAGATATGCTCTGCGTGCCTCTTCACCTTGAAAATACATTTCAAGAAATCCTTCTAAGCACCTCATTCTGGCAGGGCTACCAAAGGTGTGATACATGCTCAAACATACATTTGACATTTATTTTAATCTGCAGTAACCTCATTACAAAAAGGATCAGCGTATGTAACCTGACCTTCATTGTCCTGAAATTCATCACGGCTGCAAATATACAGCAGCACCCAATTATAATATCATCAGCATTTACACATTTAAAAACCAAAATCTGAATGAGTATTGCCCATTAAAGGGCAGCTGCTGTAAGATGTGTGCTGTGATTCATGAATGTAATGAACCTGTAAAATGCATTGTAAACATAACGGCCTCATTGTGATGGATCAAAAGCTCCCGTTGCTCATCAACTTCGCAATGTGACCTTTAAAAATACAGACCTACGATGATGGCCCGAGTGTGTGTGTGAGTGAGTGAGTGAGTGAGTGAGTGAGTGAGTGAGTGAGTGAGTCCGAAAACATCCAGATGCAAGCTTAACATCACACTAATGTAAAAACAAACACATACTACTAACTTGCTGCAACTGAAAACCCAATCACATTACGTGTGTGTGTGTGTGTGTGTGTGTGTGTGTGTGTGTGTGTGTGTGTGTGTGTGTGTGTGTGTCCACATATTGTGTGTGTGAGTGCTTTTGTGTGCATAGTAGGCATTTGTATGTGTGCATGCCCAGGCATGTGTGGATTTGCACACGTGCAAGTTTATGTGGAGTGAGTTTGCACGGGGAAAGCAGTTGACTGCAGCTTTGCAGCAGTTCAAATCATTACACGGTGCAGCCACATCATCTAATATAATTTCAAACTTCTTATTGATTATTGGTACAACTTTTATCAGCACACAATAAAGGAGCTATTCAGGCCAAAATATATGGCAACATTAACTGAAAATAAATGTCATTTTTTTCTAGATGTTTTGCTGGGCCTGGAAATGATAGTGCTGAGGGTGTTTATAGAGGAGTAGCCATTTGTAATTGTGTCTGAATTCACTGTGTTGCTTGGGAAAAAAGCGTCTGCAAAATGACTAAATGAAAGCCAGGAAAGTATTTGGACACTGGCTATGTCTCACTTCCTCAGGGACATGAAATATTGTTGTTTTCAACACGACTGCTTCCAAATCTATGAAGGTTGACATTGAACGTTTAAACTGACATTTTTAACAGCCTTCTTTGTGACAAGGGACGGGTTTGTTTGGAAGCAGCCCCTTTCATTCTCTCAGACAGGCTCTAAGAAGGCTAGGCGTTGTATATCTGACTTTAGAGTTCAGTCCCTGAACAAGACCCATACACCAGTTAATAAATAACAACCAACAAAGGAGCAAGCCTCAGAGAAACAAGTCAAAGACTTCCATGACATTTAATCCAAAAACATCTAATCCGATAAACGACACCGTTTATTTCCCTTTCCTTTCTATTCCTTCAGTAACTATCTCGGAGGCTAAGGTTTTGCATCTTAACTTCTGTTTAGCAGCTACAGAGACGGAGCTTTCCCCAAGAACAAGGACCCCCAAGAACAAGGACCCCCCCCCCCCCCCCCCCCCCCCCCCCCCCCGGTCTCCAACTATACAGCCCTCATTTTAACGCCACCAGCAAAATAATGATCCTAACAGATCCTAGCAACCATGGCTGACAGGCAGCCAGTTTTATAAAACTGTGGAAGAGTATATAGTGAACCTTGATCTGACTATAAATTACTATTTATATGTTGAACATAAACATTGTGTGTGTGTGTGTGTGTGTGTGTGTGTGTGTGTGTGTGTGTGTGTGTGTGTGTGTGTGTGTGTGTGTGTGTGTGTGTGTGTGTGTGTGTGACCGTGGGATCCAGTTCCGACTTATGTCATTCGAAAGATATTCAAAACCCCCCTGAAGCAACCAGTCCTCCCACACACACAACCAGTCTGTCTCAACCAGTCCTCCCACACACACAACCAGTCTGTCTCAACCAGTCCTCCCACACACACAACCAGTCTGTCTCAACCAGTAAACTCAAAAAAAGAAAAAAAGAAAAAGCCTTCCGCCCCTGAAACATGTGACCTTAGGACGGATGTGACCACACACACACACACACACACGAACACACACACACACAGCTAGAGAAATGGGTCAGCCACTCTGTGATGATATAGCTGGGCCAGATACTGTTGTCCCTAAGGAGGAGGGATGGTGTGTGTGTGTGTGTGTGTGTGTGTGTGTGTGTGTGTGTGTGTGTGTGTGTGTGTGTGTGTGTGTGTGTGTGTGTGTGTGTGTGTGTGTGTGTGTGTGTGTGTGTGTGTGTGTGTGTGTGAGAGAGAGAGTAACAGAGCTTGTTTATCAGGATGGATCCCCCTGTCCCCTGGCAGGACTCACCTTTACCAGACACACTCCGTGCGCCTCGGCGCGCTGGAGATGACCCGAGTGGGTCTTTCGCAGGCGAAGACAAAGCGAGGTGTGCGAGGGAGTGCGTTTGATGCGTCTGCGTTTTGGCGGGAATCTGGAGGGATGACGATGATGATGGTGATGGTGATGACGATGTGTGTAAGGTATATGTGTGTGTAGTGATTGTGGGCAACACTAAACTAAGCTTAATGTTAGCCACCAAGAGTTTTCAGTGGAAATCTAGACAGAAAACGAAAAAAAATCCAAACTAATTATGCGTTAAAAATGAATGTTGTTGTACCGGCAAGACAGAGAATCCGAGACTGAAGACAAAACACATAATCTGTACTGTTCCCTATAATACTCCGCCATTTGGCAGGAGGATTACCTAGCTGTCTAAACACAAAGTGGTTAGGCTCTTTTTGTGTGTGTGTTGCATGTGTGTGTACGCTATGTGTGGGTGTGTGCGTGTATGTGTGTACTGTGTGTGTGTTATGTTTGTTATTTGTGTTATGTCTGTGCAATGTGTGTGTGTTTACTCAGTGTATGTGTGTTTAATTGATCGTGTAGGTGGGTTGTGTGTGTGTATTTATGTAACTTATATTTTATTGTAGGAAGCACATTACGCCATTCACACAACTTGAGCAATGAGTACCTTGTCATCAGCAACTGAAACAACCACATGGCCGAGGTCGACATGGGCACGAGATGCTACCCAACACGTAGCATGTAGCACGTAGCCTGTAGCTACTCAGCACGTGATGGAGGTCGAGTAAGTATCAATTGAAAGGCAACTAGCCGAGCTTCACAGTAGCACATGAGCCTTGAGACTGTGTCGTTTTTCTCCCTTTTTTCCCCCCCATTCTTTTTCTCCTTTCATTTTACTTTATTTTATCTTCACGCAACCGGCTGGAGGCTTGTGGGAAGAATGGCTGCCTTTGTTTTGCTAAGGTATGCCAGGGTCAGCGGGGGATTCTCCATTTTACGGCCCAGGGAGCTTGGCTTGTTCTCGGGCCGTCAGAACGATGCTGTAGGAACGACTGAGGCAGGAGAGCCAACAAACAAAAGCTAAAAGAAACACACAACCCAACAGACATATTCCGTGGAAATGGGTGGAAATCGTCGGGCCGCAGATTAATCAGCTCATCCCTGTGTTTTTGCCGTCGGTTCGGGAAGAAATACGTAAACAGTGCTTAATGAAAATTCTCGCTCGCCATGGGAAATAAAGAGGGGATGACAGGACAGGAAGTGAAGCGGCGGCCCCCTGGGAACCGTGGCGGGTTCTTTGACGTTTCTCCGAAAACACCAGAACGGGATCTAACAGAGCTGTGATTTGTTTTGTCGGGAGGAAGATGAAGGAACGGTGAACGCTTGCAACATGAGCGTACCTTTAAATAACAACCACTGCTGCGCAGACTCTAGTCACATAGAAAATATGAAACATTTTCTATTCCGCAACTGTAGATTCTCCAGATATTGTTATGACAGCTACCCTGCGATTTCTAAAATGGGTTAACTGACAGCGCGGAAACAAGTAAATGTCAAATTGTTCTGAAACACCGGTTACTGAAAGGACTTACCATGCGTTGTTCCGGTAAAGGGTCAGGGGTCATGATTACGGTGGTTTCGAAAACACGTATCAAACCTGTACCAATCATGTACCAAAGGATATGAGCTGGCGTTGGTAATTAGTAGCCATGGCAACAGATGATGGGCATCCAGTTTCCAGGCATCCAGCTTCCAGGCTCTGTACCACTGACCGCAAGCAGCTTCATATTCATATTCAGGAATATGCATATTCATGCATATTCACAAATATGTATATTCATGCATATTTATTCAAAATCGTTTCTTCAGCATTGCTTCTCGGTTTGCATTGAATTGTCATTTGTATTATATTTAGAACACATATTCAGAACATAGGTACGATATGATATTTAAATAGTGCTGCCATGTTGTTTATTTGTATCCTATTCATTTGTGGGCTATAAAATATGGGCATTCAAGCACGAGCCATTCTAAACACGAGCCAAAACACAGTGACCTTTACTCTGGCCCGTTATAATGACGGGAACAAAGGGAGAAGTGGGAGAGAGCAAGAGAAAAAGGCCTATTTTCATCCTGGCCAGAGAGAGAGAATCACTAAAGGTTTCCTCCCATGAGGGAGGGGGGGGGGGGGGGGGGGGCAACCCGTCATCACCTCCACTCACACGCCAACTACAGGCTGAGCCCCGTCTGAAACCAACCAGAACCAATATCTCTCTGTCCATCTCTCCCCCTCACCCAACACTCCTCTTCCTCCCTCTGCCCATCTTCGTCTCTCTCTCTCTCTCTCTCTCGCTCTCTCTCTCTCTCTCTCTCTCTCTCTCACTCTCTTTCCTGCTTTCTGCCCCAGTTTTCATCTTTTCCTCTGCCCTATCTCTTTCTCTCCCTATCTCTCTCATCCATCTCTCTCTCTCCAACACCTCACCCGTTTCCCTCACCTCAACCCCTTTCTCTCGCCCTATCACTCTCTCCCCACACTCTCGCCCTATCGCTCTCTCCCCTCTCTCTTCAGCACCCTCTCTCTCTCTCTCTCTCTCTCTCTCTCTTCAGCACCCTCTCTCTCTCTCTCTCTCTCCCTCCCTCTTCAGCACCCTCTCTCTCTCTCTCTCTCTCTCTCTCTCTCTCTCTCTCTCTCTCTCTCTCTCTCTCTCTCTCTCTCTCTCTCTCTCTCTCTCTCTCTCTCTCTCTCTCTCTCTCTCTCTCTCTCTCTCTCCCTCTTCAGCACCCTCTCTCTCTCTCTCTCTCTCTCTACCTCTCTCTACCTCTCTCTCTACCTACCTCTCTCTCTCTCTCTACCTCTCTCTCTCTCTCTCTACCTCTACCTCTCTCTACCTCTCTCTACCTCTGTTTCCTCTGCTGAAAGGCGCAGCGCCAGGGGAATTAGAGCAGGATCCTCTGGAAAAAGAAAGAATCCAATAAGTCATCCCGAGGAATAACACGAGCAATCAGCCAGTGTACAAGCAAGAGAGGTTCTCGGCCCCTGGCTTCTCGCCAAGCACACACACACACAATCAAAGGCTTGGAGGTGGACGAGGCCTGCAGAAACATTGGCCAGAACCAGCCAGAACCTGCCACCAGCGATGCTACCGCCTTGGATATAAGCTAGTTAAAGAGACGCGGGGGGGAGTGGATGTAATTTGAGACAAAAATCCTTCCCGCTCACTCTCTCTTCACAGGGTTCACAGGGTATGGTGCGCGCGTGCGTGCGTGCGTGCGTGCGTGCGTGCGTGCGTCCTCAGTCTGAAGCAAGACTATTTTTAGCCCAAAGATGTGGTCCAGATGTGAGAATGGAGGGCTGGCGGGGGAGGGGTGCGGGGGCTTCAGATCAGAAGGTGACGCTGTAAGTCACAGCCCATAAATTAAGATCAACATTTAACAAAACGCCATGCTTTCTTTTCTTCACTTTCTCCTCTCTTCCCTGCGTCTGGCTACCGCTGGCGCATCTGTGCTCGTTTAACCACTACCGTTCCAAATTACAAATAGACCTGCCATCTGCCGACTATTTCGGTATAAGCGGCTGCTAGGGTGTAAATTCTCATGTGATTATCGGGCATGATTCAAAGATGCTCCGCTATTGTATTGTTAAAACCCACCTCACACTTTGTAGCAAATGTGTTAGTTATGAATAACTCAACGGGTGGCTTGCCCAGAATGTCTTTCATGCAATGTCGTTCCGAGACGCATGAATACCTCAGCTTTTTTTTTCCCGCCCCGGCCATAAATAATGAGACCCTGGAGGAATATAGTTGGATACAGACGATTCCCGGTAAACACTGAGAATTTACTTTGAACAATTTGCATTGTTCTCCTGGCATCGCTGTGTGATAAAAAGGTATCTCGCCAAACTGAGTTAAGGTACTTTGCCGTGTCAGCGTTGTGATGCACTTCACCTCGACCCCCGCTTGTTAAATCAAGGGCCTCGCTCTTTCATATCATTTGTGATAATAGGCTGATAAATATGCACTAGTGCACATGCTTTGTAAATCCTGCTTCTTGCCAATTAGGCACACCTCCCCTCCTCTTTGCATCCCATCATTCCACTTATGAAGTCCCGCCATATCTCATCCCGCATGTTAAACAGGCCGTCCCTGCCGTCCCCTGCATGTTGATCGGGATTCCCACCGAAACACCCCCAGGGTCTGTTCACATTCACCCCAAAAGCGATGATTGTGTTGCTTCTCCATCGTACAACCTCGTTGTAGATGAAAGGCCGGGGACCAACATGTGCTGCTATTGTTGCTGTTATTTGACGTCCAGACGGACCGCTACCCTTTTTCTTCGTTGTGAAAACTGAAAAGCTGCTTCTGTGCCGAGCACCCCCCGCTGATAAACTCAACACACAAGGCGTAACAAATCACCGTCACGAGAGCGAAGACACAACACGCGGAGCCACGACAGAAGGTCTTTTGTTCTGCTGGCTCAACCCACAAACAGGCTAACCACGTGGGCGAAATGCCTTACAGTGACCCTGGTTTGACTCTGGTCCGAAGCTCAATGACTCCCCCCCTCTCAACTCACTGTCCTGTTTCTTAAGTACGTTGGACTTAAGAATTCAAAATTCAAACCTCTCTCCACCACAGAGTGTGACTGATGTGACAGACAGACAGACAGACGCTGAGCGAGAGAGAGACGCATAAATTGACCTATCTACCCAGCAAGTGTGAAGGTGGGAGTCACAGGGAGACCGTATTCACGAGGGAGAGACATCTGAATCGTACCGGGCAGCAGAGAGCCATAGAGTGAAAAACTGGGAGAGAGAGTATTTGATTTAATACAAAAATGGGTTCCCTTTCTGGTTCATCTGCTGGTATGGCAATCTTGGCTTGAATACAACTGAACCTCCCATCATTAACCTCAGGAGCAATGGTAGCCTACTGAATGGTTAAACTCAGTGAGCACCAAGTCAAAGCAAGTCGTTTACAAATCGCCTATTCGTTGGGGATTTGAAGTTCAAGTATTTAATTGTTTAATTTTAAAATTCTGTACACGTGTGCACACACACACACACCACACCTTAATCATCACAAATATAGTTAATAGTTATCATTTTCAAATTCTGTACACGTGCACACACACACACACACACACACACACACACACACCTTAATCATCACAAATATAGTTAATAATTATCACGGCTAAAATCGAAAAGCTAATTATAAAACTGGGATGACTTTGCTGTGCGTCGCCACTAATTACCGAGTCAATCGGGTGACGGTGGCATGCGGGCCGTTCAGGAAACGGTAAACGCCAGCTAATGGCTGAACTGTGAACTCCCTCCGCTTGGAGCTTTGGATCCCTAAAGCCCAAGCGTCTCCCACGCTGGGGCTCTCATTAAGAGCTGCCCGGGTGTTCACAACAACACCTTTAACCTTACGACACTGGGGCAGTTTCATCAGTTTCCATCCACGAAAAAAAAGAGAAAAAAGAAAAGAAACCCGACTTTATAGTTTTATCAGACTTGCATGAATGTTTGTGCAATTCAGTATAATACTATCTTACAGTTCAAACTGTATATAATGGGATTCCTTGTGGAGGCATTTATTGAATATATCCCAGTAAAAAAAATAAGTAAAAGTAAAATGAGAAACAGGGTACTTTGACCTGACCCTTGCTCCTGGTTGGAGAATTTGTGAAACTACACGCTGTGTAGCTCCTGTATGAACGCTCACCTGTCCAAAATTGTTATTATGTTGATGTTCTTTGGCTTGTTCAGATATTTTTATTGCATTACCGCAAAGAGCACAGGCTTTTAGTTTAATCTTACCGCAATGCACATTTCCTCCTTGGTTATTCATTTTTGTGTGTGCATAAAAACACAAAATAAAAATGTAATTCATAAAAGTGTTCATAAACTCATACAAGAGGAGGAGAAAGAGAAAGAATACTTTCTCCATTCATGTTCTATGGATTTGCTCCGTGCATTTGACCCCTCAAAACACGCTGAAAAAGAAGGGCTGACAGCCTGCCACACAGTGTAGCGCCCAGAAACCAATTCTAGTCGTTAGTGCCCTTGTTCATGGTCAGGAGTTTTCTGAATTTATATGAATTGAGTTCTACCTAACATCTTTCTCTTTCTCGTTTTCCTTTCAGGACCCTCTTTCGCTAACATGTCAGAACCATCAGTCAAATAGATCTTGTATTCCACATATCTTTATTGTATGAATGGCCAACATGATCACAAGGAAACTGTCGTTTAAGGGAAAGCAACGTTTATCAAGTAATTCCTATATTAGGATTAATAAAAAAAAAAGGGTCAGCTAATAATAACTTTATTTTGAGGTAGGATAGTAAAAAAATCATATTGCATGCGTTTGTGGCTATTCATACTGCTACTTAAATCCTAAGGATCCTTAGAGAAAGAGGAAGATGCATTGAGAGAGGGAGAGAGAGGAAGGGGGGGGGAGGATGGAAAGAGAACAAGAGAGAGAGAAGGAGGATAAAGTGGGATATGGAAAGGAGGGGGGAGAGAGAGAGAGAGGGTGAGAGAGAGCTCTGCCGTGTCTATCAGTTAGCGTTTTGTGATCCCCAGCAGTGAAGTCCACATGCACTCTGCTGTATGCTCCTCACAGCGAGCGCTGGTTACATAGTCACGTGATCACTCCTGGTAACCCCTGACTGTGAGAGTCAAGTACAGTGTCACTGACGGTACGGACGTTTCTCTAAACGGATCTCATTAAAAAGGCTGTTACGTCCAGTGCAATGGGTCAAACACCAAAGCAGCATTCTCTACTCTAAACTAAGAGTTAGGAAAATAAGTGGAAAAACATAACAGAAAACCTGGTTCAATTGGTCCGCTTTTTTTAATTTTATGTCAAAGAATGAATGATTATTAATAAGAGGTAGAGGAAAATGAAGCACAAAGTATCTATACATAAATAGGAGGTGGAAATGGCAACAGCTACAAACAGCAGTTGGTCAGAGTAACCCCGGAAATAAAAGGCAACTCTTACCAGTCGTCTTCGCTCCTCTTCCACTGTGTTCAAGAGCTGGGAGAACTCCTTGAACGACTGGGCTGAAACAAACAAAAACACCAACAGGATTAATATCACGTTTGGATCGGTCGGTAACAACCCAGATGGATTTGGGCAGAAAAAACAACACAATCAAAAAGTGGTACAAAAATACGGTACTTCACAATCGTTTCCATCGATCGAGAAGATGGCTTTCTTCCATCTCCTTGTGCCGCCTTGGCTGCTCTTGATACCCCAGAGAGGCCCCGATATCCGCATCGCCACGGTAACCCAGATCTCATTCAGCGTTGACAGATGTGTTCCATTCCTTTTTATGGCAGGGCCATAACAGTGCCAGATTGTAATGCTATACATGCTAGAAATGTATGCACTCAAGGTATCCTAAGACGCTTTGGGTTGATAAAAGTGTCAAACCAAACGACCCATGTCACGATATGCTTTACTCTTCAGCCTATAATGAATACAGCCTTCTGGGGGACTGATGTGGCAAGGGTGTTTGACTCCCAAATAATACTGGGTTCGATCCCCATGTCCACAGCCTATATCCTGATCCTACATAACTATATTATATTCTACATTATATTAGCTTACAAAGCTGACAGCGTCATATACATAGTGCATTGTTTAGTCTGCCTTTATAAAACAACGTATTATGCGTTATCGCAACTAATCATTGTGATTAACAGAAAATTATTCAATCATATTCTGTGGCGCCAACTGTTTATAAAGAAGAATGAGAATGAAGAAAATGCTCAGTTTGATTTTAATGTTATGGGCATCAGATTTAGAATGATTTCATAAAATGTAGCATTTTCTTGATTATTAATTGACTGCTGCCTTTCAAGATGAATTTATTGAAGAAGCCAGTCGGGATTGAAATGAATATGAAATGACTGCGCAGCCCTACTCCGATAAAACACATGATTTAATGTAAGCACAGATCTCCCAGACCGCTGGTTAGCAGACAACCCTCTCTCTCTCTTTGTCTACACTTAGTTCTGATCTCACAGACAGTTAAAACATAAACACAACATTTAATGGTCTCATGCCCTCCCTGCTCAATATGCTTTGCCTCTACTCACCTCTCCTTCTCTCTGATCACCGCAAAGAACGTTTAGCTGAACACACTTCTCTCGGTACATAAATAAATCAAAAAATTGCTGTTCCTGTGTCTGTGGTTTCTTATTCACTTCTCGGAAACCCTTGTAATTCCTGGACACTAGGGATCGACCGATATATCGATCGGCCGATATTATCGGCCGATATTCGCGTTTTTTACGTGTATTACTTGTTCTACCTCACCTGTTTTTACTATTGGTTAAATATTGTTTTTTATATTGAAGTTCAATAAATGTTCCTTTTTTTTAACTTGAGACTTGTAACATTTGTTATCAGTGTAATTTTTTGATTGAGGGAGCAAAAGCAGTATCGGCTCTAAATATCGGCTCTAAATATCGGCTCAAGAAAATCGATATCGGCGTATCGGCGTATCGGCTAAGGCTGATGAAAAAATATCGGTATCGTATCGGCCCTAAAAAATCTGTATCGGTCAATCCCTACTGGACGCTAACTGTCGGACCAGGTAGGGGTTAAGGTAAGGGCGTCTGGCTAGAGGACGCCTTCAGGTAGACTGCAAAGTGCAAACATCGTGGTTGGAACGCATTACCCTTTAGCTTGGATCCAGCGTTTTTTGGTTTTACCCCTTTTTACATTTTCTAACTTCAACTTTCGTCATACTGTTCTGTACTTTCTGCTGAAGCACCAAAATGTCCCGTCTGGGATTAAAAACCTAGCGACCCATCTTGTCCAACCACTAGACCAGCCTGCCCATGTGGGTCATCCTCCCCCCTTACCAACGCCGTCGTCCCGGCGACGGAGGAGGCCTCCTGCTAACGGCGCCGGGTCCTTTGTCAGCTAACGGCTAACCTAGCGGGGGGGGCTAAAGGCCACAGCTGTTGCTGCTGATGTGAGGACGGGATTAGACTCGGAAGGACGGGAATTGGTGTCAGAGTGGGGTGACCACCTGCATATTACTCACCACTAAATGGGGAGGAGGAGACGGGGTCGTAAAAGAGCTGATGAATCACGGGACGGAATGAGTTTCTGACGCGCTTTACCGGAACGAGAAAACTGACTGAAAAGACAGGAGCTGGAAGGAATTTCATTCATGGTTTCATTTGTTTGTCACTGCGTGTTTTTTCTCCTTTTCTGTGTGTGTGTGTGTGTGTGTGTGTGTGTGTGTGTGTGTGTGTGTGTGTGTGTGTGTGTGTGTGTGTGTGTGTGTGTGTGTGTGTGTGTGTGTGTGTGTGTGTGTGTGTGTGTGTGTGTGTGTGTGTGTGTGTGGCAGGGGAGAAGGAAACCTTTCAGTCACGTTTCATCGGGGATGATATTTCGTTCCACGTCAAAAATAAGATTGAATGGGTCATGTCTTTTTTGCGGTGACCCGCAGGATTTCAGCCCAACTTAAACCTCATCCCGGGATGGTTCCGGGGCAGTGGACAGTGAGCCCAACAGACTGGATGAGTGACCTTCCAAGATCAGGGCTCTGTAACATTTCTAAAAAATTAAAATTTCAATAGCCACATCAATCTTACGACCCCCATCGATTTCTCTGGATAGCGGCCCTGGAATGAGAATGTCATCGTAGGAAGCCATGGAGGTAAAATCGATAAAAGGTCAGGCGAACAAGTCTCGCGGCGTACAGGATTCTGATGCCTTGCGGGAGGTCGAGGAGCATCAAAGAGAACCGTGGTTGGACCACCAACCGCCCCCCCCCCCTCCCCCACCTCCTCCAACGGGTTGTTCGCTGTGCGTGGGCGTGCTTGTGTCACTAAGAAAGCATCAGCTTTGTTGATGACAATGTTGATTGCAATAGGTTGGTTTTCATCCTGCCTTTTTGTTGGTGTAATCATGATCTGATTCCCCCCCCCCCCCGAGGGACGGCAGAGGCAGGTGATGCAGATACCAGAGAGATAGCAGAGTTTTGGCCTTCAAAGATGTTCTGTAATGATGTTTTGGAACACTCTTGGCCTCAGGAAAATCATAATCCGACAGGATTACAAAAATGTTTACCCACCCTTTAAAAAAAAGCCTAATCATTTTAGCATTTAACATTTAGTCATCAGAAAACAACCAACGGCACTTTTTGAATTTAGACTGAGCATGTCAGGGTTGCAAAAGAGTTCAACCTTAAATCAACAATTAATTAGGAATTAATTAACTGAAGATGATAAAAAATATACATAAGAAGAAGACATGTGACAAATATATTCATGTCTAATGAGCTGGACTTATGTCAATATGCAACCATAGTAGACGAGAATACTACCTACATGAAAGGGCATCTATACAAGTAGAAAATGTGAGTGAACAGCTCTTGAAAAGAAGTTCAATAAATCGTTTTTTCTTAGAGTGCTAAACATAACCTCTTAATCGCTGACATTTCAATTAGTCATACCACTCAACTCATACCATACCCGTGGTTTGAGAAGTTGACGGATATACTTGATGAACTTGAAGTTAGTGCCAACAGCACGTGCTATATATCGTGCTACACGGGGACAGCTTTGGTTTACATATCACCCACACACACGCACACACACTTCAGCATCACAGTCCTTAAAGTCACGCAGTGTGAAGACGGACAGCAGGGCCGCCAGCGGAACAGTCATGGATTGTATGCATGGCCCGCCACGTGGCGCTCCGAGCCGCGGAGAGACGGGAGATAATTGTAGTCAGTGTGGGAACACAGGTTCCCCCGTGGATCTGGTACACGACACAACGCGCTGGTGATTACGGGCGGCTGCCGTTTAGTGGTTCCAAATGAGGTGTGGAATCACACCGTCTCAGAGTACGTCGCGTTGGCTGGAGAACGCCATCGGCGTTCGGTCACGTACACGGATAAAACAACGAGGTTGGTGAACGTTGATTTTTCATTTTTTGCATCGCATTGATCAAAATGAACTACTTTAATTGGATTCCTTCTAGTCACAATAAGCCTCTTATTTTTTAGCACAGAACAGAGTACAGTACAGTACCTCACAGTACAGAGACGCAGAACAATACGCTCCGGGTGTCACTGGGCACATTTAAATACCAACCCCTGTGTGCGCGCTTCCGTTTTGTCGAACTGTAAAAACATATTATCTGGAATTAACAAGCCCCTATACAAAAAGGAGCAGCAGAGATTACATCAAGTTGTTGACTCTGGAAAGTGAACCTGCTGAGCTGTGTACTCTGTACTACGCTGCATCCACAGCCCTGATTAAACAACCTCCCAAATGAATTGCTTAGCGCCAGCATTACACAGTCAATAAAGCTCCAGCCGGCAGATGCCCGTGGCCGTTCGGGGGCTGGTTGGAGACAGGCAGCGTAGGAGGCCGCGGTCGGCACGGTAACCGCTGGCAAGAAGGACAGTCAGCTTAATAAGCAGCCCTCACTCAGAGCTCCTCTTGACCGACCTCCCAGAAAGAGGTGGCTCTCTATGAAATTAAAGTACGCTGAACCTTGTCCGGCCTCCGGGTCATAAGCGGTCATCTTCAACCCTGCGTATCGGGGCAATTAAGTGTTTCCCAACCTGCTATGCCTCCCATACCCCCAGAGCCCCCCCTCAGTATGGCATTGGCTCACTCACCCCTTCTCCCACACCAAACCATAAACATTTACCCCTTCAAACTAATGATGCAGTCAAGCATTATGTATCACAATGCATATCATAGACACTGTATTGATCGAGACACGTTTGAGACGGAAAGAGCACATCTATACTCCCACTTCTGGTCCTCCATTTAATGCACCGCAACAATCAACAAATATTATATTTGACAAATTCAACAAAATGTGAATCGATGGGACTTTATCATAATCTTCCCCAAATCTTTAGGAGTAGCCTGCTTAACCTGCCTGGGTATCCCCCAAGGGTATAAGTGCACCTTTGGTGTGGGAAACTCTGCGTCTAAGCACCATGTTGGATGTGGTGCTGTCCGGTGTAAAGGAAGACCGCAGATGGACAGTGTTGCAGCAGCACAGCCTGGCAGCATGGAGCGGCGGGGAATAGGGAGGAACCTGAAGCAGCAGCTGAGTGAGCCAGATGGAGACACCTGCCCATTAGAGGCCCTGGGAAGCTCTCCGAACATCTGGAGAGGTGTGGACCCCGGAGAGGTCCACACCTCCATTAATCTCTGACACGGATCACAATTAGTGCCTCTGATCTTTTCTAAAAGGCACGAGGAGAAGCATCATAAGCAAATCAATAGCATTAATTATACATGCAGATCTATAGTCACGAGGGCACAATCCTCCTTCCTGGAATTAGTATGCTGGACTTATCTCTCGATAACTTCTCCCAATAAGCCGGGCTTCTTGTCCTACCGTTTCCCCCTGTGGACACCGGCCGGTCGACGGCCCCAAAAGAAAAACACACGGATAAAAAGAAAAAAAAAAGTAGGGGCCACATTGGAGGGCGACCGTCATTTGTTCCAGGAGCAGGAGTCGATATCTGCTCCTGGCTTAAGCCTAATGAGCTTACAGCGGTAGCTTTGGGGAAGAAGCCCCCCATCACTGAAGGCGAGGGGCCTAGGGAAATACAGCTGAAAGGTCATAACTGGGGTGACAGTGGAACTAATTGGGAAACTGCAGAGAAAGAAGTGACCCCCCACCCACACACACACACACACACCCCACCCTCTGTCCTCTAATCCCCCCGTTCCCTCCTTGGCATCCCGGACTTACCGATGTTCACCTCGTCATCAGTTTCGGCGTCACCTATGCACTCGAACTGGAACTCCTGCAGAGACTGGGAGAACTTCTGGACCGCGGCGGAGAGGTCTGTCAGGGGGGGGGGGGGGGGGGGGGAAAGATAGAAGAATGGAGAATGAAGAACACTTATTATAGAATAGCCATTGTTTTAAGATGCATTTGTTTCTGATATGCAATATCCTATCTTGACATAAAAGCCTTCTGGAGCATCCCTTAGAAACAAACACCTTTTTTTGATTTGACTAGATGGAATGGTTCCTTAAACTGAAATTATAACCCCCAGCCTTTCCTGCCTCCGGGAATACATCGTTCTCCAAAAAAATCTATTCTTTACCTCAGAGGGTTATTTGGTACAGTCAAAGAGTTTGCAGTGCGCAAATGGGCCAACTCTCCGTTCAAACAGGAAGCAATTCCGTCCCCAGCCATGCTTCATGCCGGGGGGTGTCAGCCCCGCACACCACCCTACACTGCCGTCTGACTGAATACTCTGTTTGCCACCATGTCAGAGTTATTAAGTCTCAGAAAATGGCCGTCTTCTGGGAGTGACAATCCCCTGAGAGGCGCAGGCAGTGGGGGAGGGGAGCGTTTGATTTGCAGGACGTCTCTCAATATCATGGCTGGGGCGGAGGTGTCTTTAGACACAAGGGCAGGGCAGCAGACATGTGCAGACTACAGAGTGTCAGTCGATGGATTGACATGTTTATCGTGGACTCGTGTAATTACGGTTACGCCTGGGGGGAGTCTTGGGGGGGGGGGGGTAGCATTTGAGATATGTATAATGAACATTCTACTATGTGTGTGTGCACCCGACAATGCAACGGCTGAAACGTGCGGGAGTGCGACTAGCAGTGCTTCTACGGAACACCGCGAGAGGGCCGGCCCTGTGAAGAGAAGACATCCCAAACCCACGTCCACCTCTCTCCGCGTTTCTTCACACAACCCCCAGATGACCTTATTAGTGCACTTTGGGTCATTGACTAATTTCAAGACTATTTTGGCTTGAAATCTCCCAGCGCACTCGTTGCCATAACGACGTTACATGCTGGAAGTGTGAACTTGGTTGGTCCCGCAATTAACAGCGTTTAGTTTTAATTAATCAATAACTTTCATTAAGTACTGCAGTCAACGTTATTATAAAATAATTGTATCATTGTTTCAGTGCTAGTTTGGTCACTAGTGCTAGTTTGAGATTTGATAGCCCGGACAGATTTGGTTAGGGTGTCAGCTGAATATTTGGTCCGCAGACCTCTATCCTTGTGATCTTTCTCGCCTGTCCGTCTGTTCTCCTAGGCTTCATTACAGCTGCCCAACGGTGACAGCCAGGACCCTTGGGGGCCCTGTGACCCCCCCCCCCCCCCCCCCCTTCAACGTCTGGTCTAGTATATGAATGAGGGCCTCGAGGAAATGCGAGTAAAAATTTGGTGTTTGTAGCCCGACAGAAAGTGATGCAATTCCTCACTTAGACGTCATCAGACGATACAAGAGCAACACACCATTTATGGGGGCAGAGAATGAACTGGGAGCATGATTGAGACGTCTGGTCCCTGTTATATGAATGAGGGCATTAAACTCTAGTAAAACAATACATTTGAGGGCTCTAGCCTGACAGGAAGTGATGCAATGTATGGTTGACCTAGGGGTCTAGCACACTTGGGAATGAGCTAGAGACCTTTGGTCGTTTTTATATGAAAGAGGAACTAACGGAAATACAAGATTATACAATTGGTGGTTCTAGCCCGAACGGAATAAACGTTATCCCTCCTTGACTGGTCATCCGAAGAAAAGAAAAAAACACAATTTATCTAAATCCAAAGTCTAGAATGATTTTGGAGTAAGATCAAGATGTCTGTTCTCTTTTATAATAATCAGGGCATAAAGCAGGAACATTTGGGGCGTTCCAGCCCACAGTAAGGGACTCACAAAGGATAACCAAATACTCCATTGAAACGCATTGGAAATAAAAGGCGTTGCTGTAAATTTATCTATAAAGGAGAATTACATTCTAAACATGAAGAACTCATCACAGCATCCCACAGGATCGTTAACAATTTTCTGTTTACATGACATGTTCAACTATAAAATACAGGAAATATGAGTGTGTGTCACAGAAAATGAAATGATTGCTAAAGGCTGTTAACAATTGCATATGCATTTATACGACAACTCTGGGAATTCTGAACAAAGGATCCCTAGACATGAAATTAGAAAACAGGACACCAGGGTGGGATCGGGGAAGGATCATTATTGATTTCGAATAGTGGGAATCTTTGGAGGATGACCATAATATGTTATCAACATTTTTACTGGGTGGTTGAAATATAATAACAGCACTTGAGTGACTGAATTACCAAAAAGTGCACAAGAGGTAACTAGACAACAAGCTCAACAAATAAACATATCTATTTTAGCTTATTTTCCTGAAGCAGAATCCATCGTAACAAAAGAAGCCTGGGGGGGAAGAACTAGGTAGAAGGTAGAAAAACAATCTCTTTTTCTATTCCTGGCCATCTATACGGCCCTCAGAAGGTCCACAAGTGTACATTTTGTCGGAAGATAAATGGTCTGCTCGACCCATTATATCTTGAACCCCTGCACAATGTAAAACATTGAACCAGTTTGGTCTTTAAAATAAAAAATGTAACGCATACAATCTATATAAAAGGGTTTTTATAGGTCAGAATTATGTTCAGATGATCTGTACATTTCTATAAGAGTTAGTCATTTTATAAAAACTGATATGCATTATATCATAAGCTCTAACCGAAATTATGAATAAACATGATATTTATCATGTCAGGCCAACCCAAAAGGTCATTCTAGAAAACATGATCGCTATCCTTGCATGATACAACACAGTTGTGAACCCTCCATTCAGCACATCAAGGAGAGAATATATCAAGGAGAGAGTACAGGCATATATTATCTTACTAAGCCTAACCTATGTTTACACTAGCTAGGCCTTGGTGCTTCAGCACAGCGATAGCTTCTAGCAGAACAGAAGTTGGTTTAAGAGGCACAAAAAAACAAAAACAAGAGTGGGATGATGAAATAACTAGCTATATTTTCGTTCCAAGCCTGCACAGTTTGGGGAAAAGCCATGCTTCTCCTCATGTTCCATTCTGACAGTATTTCTTTTTAAAAGCCCTAGCTATCTCTCTACAGCGAAGGTGTTTGCTAGAAAGAGAAGCAGAACAGGGAAATGGATTTGTGGATTTCGGGATATTGTAAACTGTAAATTCCGACTTTAAGAGTGAAAATCCTCATGAGAGTGGAATCTAACGTTGACGTGAAACATTCCTCAAAACAATTTTTTATTTTTCAGCAAACATAATAACAACTAAATAAAATGCTACCCTCCTTTGTTCTAGGTTAATTCAAAAAAGATTCCCACAAGATGGTTTAATTACAGGTTATTAATAATAGATTTAGAACCATTGAATGTGACCAAAATGTCCATTCTGGAAACAATACAATGCAATACTATCCGAGCTTCCACATATTGGCATTAAAAAAAAGTTGGAAAAAGGTCCAAACGGGTTCAACCTTTCAAAAAACATTCATGTCCAAAGAAAATGTATACAGTATATATATATATATTATTTTTTTAACCGCCAATGCAGAATCCTTGAGAGAAACCTGGTGGCTGCTTGGGCAGTTGTCCATTAGATGGTCTGAGATAAAGCCACTTACTGTGACCATCATATTTCATCAAAGTCGAGGCACCCCAAAGTGTGAACTGACCATAAAAGCCCTGAAAAATCAATCTTGCCGCTTCCCAAGGGAAAAAAGGAATTGTTTTTAAAAGCTTGATAAAGAAATAGGGGGGCATTGCTATTTCTGACTGCAGGCCCTCTTTTTCTCTGTGTTCCGCTAGACTGAAGTTCACTCGCTGCAAAGTACATGATGCTACGCTTTTTACACTTTTTTAAAAAGGGGCATTTTTTAATCAATATCTTACAGGGGAATGCAATCTCAAATAATATAAATAACATTTGTGAAAATCCTAAAACAGTGTGTCATCCAAAATGGAGGACTCTTTGGAAGATTAATTGTGCCAGCGATCACTCTGCCCCTTCTTTCGTTCTGCAGCGGCTTGCTTCGGATCAATATGAAGCTTGGTGGCCTGGCTCACACAGGGTATCATCAATAATGGATGAACCTCTAGCCCTGGACACCCAGACAGAGCCTGACCTCCTGGCTTACACCAATCTCTACATAGCACCTTAGTGACACCAAAATAAAAGACAGTGGCGCACAGACGCCATCGACTGAAATCACCATCTGATTTTACTACCTGAGAGAAAGCATTAGGTAGTCCATTACATGCTCTCTTTCTCTCTCTCAGAGTCCTCAACATCCACATCATATTCTGCCCGCAATGAATTAAATAACAGACCATTATAGTGTTGATCATAATAACACAATAACACATAGAGCCTGATGTTTCAGCAGATCAGCAGGTTTTACTTATATTAAGAACCTTCACGATCATACCTTTGACCCTTGATGCTTTCTACCGCTCAACTTTAAATTACCGCACAGATAGAGACACACACAGAGACAGAGAGAGACACACAGATAGACAGAGAGAGGGAGAGAGAGACAGAGGAAGGCTGCGAGAGACATAATAATCTACCATCCTTGACCATCCTATTAAATAACAATTTTCATTATAATAACAATACTTTAGTCAAGGCCACTTTTGTGAGGAAACATTGTTAGCTTGTATCTGGTATTAGTGTGAGGTCACTCTAATGGTTTGTCTGTTTCTCGAATGTCTATGTTTATGTGAGGGGATAGGATAGTCTAGTCGTTAGGGTTTCCATCCCTCAGCTAGAAGGTACTGGGTTCGATCCCTAACGCGTTGTCTACGAGATGCCTTAAATCCCTTCCCGCTCCTTATTGACATGTGACTAAATTTACTGTCAGTTCCTTTGTTTAAAAGCATCTGTTAAATGATTGAATGGTTACAGTTGCTCTCATTGGCTGCCGAACAGGAAGGCTATATGACATACATCAAGTGGGTCTGGTATTCATCATGTGGTTGGACATTATAACACACTTTAACATGAATGGCCGATAGCATTTACCACATCAGGGGCAAACAATGACCACAATTCTGTTCTAAAATCAACAGATACTATCAAGTAATCACACACACACACACACACACACACACACACACACACACACACACACACACACACACACACACACACACACACACACACACACACACACACACACACACACTAGCAAGACCAAATAAGATTTTTCCAAAAATACCCTTTGGTTCTCAATATTGCAGAGCGGGATCTCTTTCTCACATGACGTGTCAGTGCTCTGGTACTGTATCATTCCTCAGACCATAATTAGACCTCACAAACCAGGCTGAAGAGACAATGGCCAATGCCCCCCCCCCCCCCCCCCCCCCCCCCCCCCCCCCCCCCCGACTCCAGCCTACTCAACCCCACACAATGAGCCTTGAGAGCAGAAAGGCAGGCCAGGGTCTATATACTGGGCAGACTTTTTTATTTTTTATTATATAGTCTTATTCGAGCACTTTTCACAGCACACACATTTTGTTACTTCGATTTAATCCTTTTTTTTTTGACTGCAAAATATATCCTGTTTTGACTATTTTTTGTATCCTAATATTTTATTTTGCTTGGGCAATGTAAATGTATATTTCCTATGCAAATCAAACCCTATGAATCAGAGTGTGGGAGAGACAGAGAGAGGGAGATCGAGATTGAGAAAAGGAAACGGGAGAGAAAGAGAATAGCCCTGACAGACCCTAGGCTAGAACCTTTATCTGGTCTCCAGGGCAACGGCACACTACCACATTCCATCGCTCGCTAAACAGACACACACACACACACACACACACACACACACACACACACACACACACACACACACACACACACACACACACACACACACACACACACACACACACACACACACACACACACACACACGCTGGCAGCTAAGGCTAATAAGCCATGAGAATATGTAACCAGTCACTGCTTCGAATGTAAGTTTAAGTAGCAAATGAATGTTGCAAAAGGTAGGTTATCAGGTACATGTAGTCTATTATTTAGTTGGCTGTAGACAGAGACACATGGACAGGCAGACAAGACCAATAGATTTACGGACATAGACAGAATCAGACAGACGGATAGCTATGCAGAAAGACAGATATCAAATAACAACGGCAATGCAGGCCACAAATAACAGTAATTATCATTGAAGAATTTGAGACTGTGTGCGTGTGTGTGTGCGCGTGTGCGTGCGTGTGTGTTAAAGAGTAGGTTGAGAGAGAGAGAAAGGTGTTAATCATCAAACCACTTTTGTTTTTTTGTTTGTAGCAGGAGATGACTTGTGTTTGTTATGCAGGTGCTGCTCCGCGTCCTGTCGCTTGTGTCCTCAATGCCCGAATCTCTACCAAGTTTAAATCTCGCCTAACACAAATTAGTACATGTGCAGGTTAGTGAATCTCGATTCTACGTGTGCAATAAATATTTTCTAAATAAAACCAACAACAATTTTTCAAAACTCTCCGTCAAAGCTCCTCATGATATTCAGTGGTGAACTTTTTACATCTTTGTCTACATCCACACACATAAGCACATGCACACAGCTTTTCTCTTGTCTCTACATTTCTGCCTACATTCTTTATGTCGGGTTCCTTTTTTATTTCATTTTTAAGTCACGTCTTTTATCCTCTTTTAATGGCAGTTACCTTGAGGTGCTTAAAAGGTGATCCGTGCCTCTGTACGGCCTTTGTGTTTGAGAGGCGTGATATAAATAAGTCTGCGACGCATTACATGCTGGAATTTAGTGGAGGGCGGTGAACAGTGTACACTCGTGACACCTCCATCTTGTCTCCTTGCCACTCTAGACACTCCGTTATTCAAGTTGAGATGTCTGCCTTCAAAATAAACAACGTACCTCGTACACCCTCCTGGCCTCACAGGGAAGAGGGGAGGGGGGGGGGGGGTCTTTGATGCAGGCTGTGTGGGCGAGGGGGGGGGGGGGGGGGTGAAGGAGAGGAGAGAGGAGGTAGGAGAGGTGCTTTATGTGTCACTTTGATT
This sequence comes from Gadus morhua, assembly GCF_902167405.1. Taxonomy (NCBI): domain Eukaryota; kingdom Metazoa; phylum Chordata; class Actinopteri; order Gadiformes; family Gadidae; genus Gadus; species Gadus morhua. The sequence continues at coordinate 6,362,222 of NC_044063.1, forward strand.
CCATTTGCTCCGAACCTGATAGCAGAGCAGCACTCCAGATTAGTTCCCGACTCACCTGCTAATGATTACGCTGGGTCCGCTGGGTCATACAGTGGGGGGGGGGAGGCCCTGGACCCCCATCCAAGAACCCTGAACCTGAACCCGTCTCCCAAGGCTGGGGGAGGGAAAACTCTTCCCCCCCTCCCGCCCCTCCCCCAAGGAACCCATAGCCAATCGCTTGATTCTAGGCTGAGCGGGCTGCGCGGGCTGCGCTTACAGCTTTGGAACATCCGTTAGCCTGTAGGGCTACGGGTTAGCACCCCTTAGCATCGCTGCAATGGTAGGACTGGATGGAAGAGTGTGCGACACACTAAATGGTTTGAATTCCCAATTGTAATTTTAAGAGTTGTTGAAAACTCTAGCCTCATGGTCAAGGGTGTCTTTTGACAGTTCCGAAAAAATACGCTAGAAATCCACTATAAAAACGGAAAGATACAACTATATATATCTATATATATATATATATATACATATATGTATAAAACTATTTATGTTAATAGACTGGAGGTTTCAACGCACAAACAATATGTTCATGGCACCGCAGAACGTCGTAACTCACTGTATATCTAATCATCGTTGGTAAATCTGGTGTAGGCTTAATAAGAGAATTTTTTAATCGCAATTTTTCACATTGTGTTTCTTTATATTTAAAACTTACAACGTCTGAGTTTTAAAGGGCGTAAACGAATACCTTTTAGATTCTAAATGAATGGTTTGAAATATATAAATGGCTCAAGAAATGCTAAAATGCAGGAAAGGAAAAAACAATTACGACCAGGGCATATCTCAGTGTGTGTGTGTGTGTGTGTGTGTGTGTGTGTGTGTGTGTGTGTGTGTGTGTGTGTGTGTGTGTGTGTGTGTGTGTGTGTGTGTGTGTGTGTGTGTGTGTGTGTGTGTGTGTGTGGTTTTTCTTTCTAGTTGTTTCTCCAGAGAATCTTTTTTTTTTGGTTTCAAATATGTGACTGGTGAAAGATTTCCGTCAGAGACACAGTGTTCCTACCGAGCTATGAAAGCACAGCACTTTTTTTCAGCCATTGATTCGGTTGGTTTTTGTGGAATGAGTACGCAGGGTCAGTGATGATAAATAATTTAAAATAAACTGCATCAAATGTTTTACGTCACTACACACACGAAAAGCAAGAGCTCACTTATCCCTTTCCTAGAAACAAAAACACACCTAAAAACAACTCTCCTAAATAAATCTTTGTGATAATGATCCCCTGCGTTTCAAAGTGTTGAAAGATAAATAATTTGGGGAAATACACAACTTTACCCGTGTTTTCTCTTTGTATTTGACAAGATTTAACACACGCACATAGATAGAACAAATATCTTTCCCACTTTACTAATACAACATTGGCAGGCGTAGTGAGTTATTATAATAATAATAACTCAGTCGGTTACTTAAGGTTTTTCCAATGTGTAGCCCACAGAAAGACACCTGGATCTCCACAGAAAGACACCTGGATCTCCACACAAACACCTCTTGATTTATTAGAGAAATGTACCGCCAATACACACACACACACACACACACACACACACACACACACACACACACACACACACACACACACACACACACACACACACACACACACACACACACACACACACACACACACACACTAGCAGAAAGACTGAGTCTGTCTATCGAGGAAATGTGTTTTGGGTCTTGAGGATTATGATTTGCTCAGCAGACATATATATACCAGACAGATTCAAGTCAGGGAGAGAGGTCAATAAAAATAAAGCAAAAAGGAAGGAATAAGGAAAAACAGCAACACGGTCACAATATTTACCCCTTTTTGCATAACAATAAAAACATATCTATCAGCCGAAGCCGATGCGAAGTTGACACAAGGTTCGGTTGAGACAGGGAATGAGGGGACAAAATGTCTGCCTCTGTGTGTGAGTGACAGATTGAATTCCAGGTTACTACGGCAACACAACGCCCCCATTTGAATTCCGAAACATTTGTCCGCGAGCGCTGTCCGAGGTTTCAGAGATAAAACTAGCTGGCTAATCCCTTTATCAAAACGTCCGTCCGCACACAGTCACACACAGAGAGCAACACACACAAAACCCTGAATAGATGTCCCGCAGGGGTAGTAGAACCTTCCAGCTCTCTCTCCTACACCCAGAGTGTGATTCACCGAGGGCTGAGATGAGAAGAGAGGGGGAGAAGAGACGTACATGGTGATCTGTTGTCTGTGGGGACCCCAGAGACCCAAGAATATTCCCCTTCCTTAGAATGGAGGGGGGTAAACATAAGAGAGAAACACAAACACACAATCATGGCCACAATCACACACACACACACACACGCACTCACAAACGAAGTAGACACAATCTCGCGAGCACACCCGCACATGCACAAAATTCAGTCGCTAAACAATCGCACAAACATACAGATACAAACACTCACACACACACACACACACACACACACAAAGCTGTTTCAAAAACAGAATTACAGATAAACACAATCACGCGCACACACACACACACAAACGCACACTCACACATACACACAAGTACAAAGAAACCTCTACATGGTCGGACCACACAGCCTAAATGATGTCAGACCGGGGGGAGAGTGTGTACGAGAGTGTGTTTACAGCACACTTCCTGTGGCTGAGCCTTTCTCAACATCATGTGTACTCAGACAAACAAACAAACAAACGGCTAACCCTCTTAGCTACATCGAGAGCCCCCCAGCACCCAGCACTCCGCCCTCATTACAGTACCACGCAATACTCATTAGCGGGGCATTTAAGTGCCTTAAATCTTCACATTGATGAGCATAAACACTCGCAAACACCTCTTTAAACACAGGGTGCCTTCATTATGACAGGCGTAAAGAGAATTCAAACAGATATCTTTAGCTAGGGGTGGGTGGGGGGGTAGGGCGGTTGGCGATGCTAGGCAGTGACAGTGATTTTCCTCATCGCTAATAGCCTAGCTTTATTACGAAGTGCGCTATTGCAGAACGCACACCGCGCCTCCGAATTGCCGGTGTCTGAGTAGGTTGGCGTGCAGAGCATTCTGTCAACAACAATATTGATGATGTTTTCACGCGGTATCCAAAGCTATTTACATTGTTTACAAATTATCAAGAATCGAAGTATATAAAATGTTGACAGTGAATCATGAACGTTTGTTTTTCGGTTTAGCTTTCCTTTAATCACTTAATTTGCAGCACTTCTCTGATTAATTCCACCTCTCAAATGTCTCTCTCTTCTCAGTTATTTTTAACTAATTTCTTGTTCTTGGTGGCTTGTTTCACTTTGAAAAGTCCTTTGTAAAGATGTTTTGAACGAAAAGCGCTCTATAAAAAAAGTTTGAGATTGATCCATCGTCTTGTTTTGAGAAATGAACTGCTATAATTCACTCAACGGGAAGCGGGTCCAATAAAACCACACCCTTTTACCACTCTGACTTATCCTGCCTTCAAGACCAGGAACACTGAATCATCCCATAATATCCCAGCAGCTTCTATATATTCCGTTCATGCACCTTGTTGCTTCAGGGGTGTGCATGGGGGCAGAGATATTAGTCCAGGATATTTATAAGCCCTGTCTGCTCCTATGAACCTGGGTTCCCTCCCCTGGCCTACTTCTTGCTACACTCGCGGTGAGAGGCAGGGTAACATGTCGGTGCTTGCCTTATCACTTTGTCACCCAGCGTTAGCCAGGTTGCCCCAGGGGGCCGTCTGAATAAGTGGTGTTCTCGACGGACACCTCTGACCTACCCCCGTCACACTACCCTCCTAAAACACACACACACACACACACACACACACACACACACACACACACACACACACACACACACACACACACACACACACACACACACCCTGGAAAGGCCCCTGTTGTACGACCAGGCGAAGGTATGTCTTTGTTGTTCACTGCCTCACTTGTAGGTTGCTGTGGATACGAGTCTGCTAAAATACATTTATAAAGGTTGATTGTCCAATTACAGACCAATTAAAAATTGTGAAGATGTATGATGGATGAATCAACTTAACAGTTGGTATAGTCTAGTGCATAGGCAGATCTACATATCCACAATCTACAGTACAAGTGCAGTGTACATCCGTATATACAGTATGCATGGGGACTGCAGAACCACCACTGAGTGAACCAACAGATAAGAGCTCTGCTCAAGGGCAACCAGGGATGTGAAACAGGTCTTCTCTGAATCCATGTGTGTGAGCACTGCATGCCTGTGTGTGTGTGTGTGTGTGTGTGTGTGTGTGTGTGTGTGTGTGTGTGTGTGTGTGTGTGTGTGTGTGTGTGTGTGTGTGTGTGTGTGTGTGTGTGTGTGTGTGTGTGTGTGTGTGTGTGTGTGTGTGTGTGTAAAACGTGTGCCTGAGTCCCAGCATGGTTTTTATATCTCATCTCGGTGTGTCTCCAGTCGACGGTGGTCTCTGTAAACAGCGGAAACTCTGCAGCGAGTACACAGTGTGCACACAGAGTGTAAACACACACACAAACACACACACACACACACACACACACACATAGAGCCCTGAGCCAATGTTGGCTCTGGTATTCTGAATCACTCCACCAATCTCACATTCTACACTTTCCTCTTCTAAGACTAGAACAGACCCAATGCATATGGAGAAGAAAAGAAGAAATCCAGAGGCAGATGCACTCTTAAATAATGTTGGTGACTTTGGACAAGGTATCATATAATTTGAATGACATCATAGAATAGTCAATAAAAGTATTGATGTTTGTAATAAAAACGCAGAATATAAATCAAATCGAATCTCAAATAACGGTGATGACATAACTTATTAAAACATATACCAGAATAGAATATGCAATATCAAATATCGTTGGTGTCATGGCTATGCGCCCAGAAGAATAATCATGGGCAAGGAACAAATAAAAGAAAGACAAAGCCAAACAAATGAATAAATAGCGGCTCATTGGGCCGGTGTCTTGGTTCTTTGGAGCTTTCATCACAAACAAGTTGATTAGAGTGTTGTGGTTGGAATAATAAGCAGCACGGCACTCGTATCAGGGGTAGATATGTACAGCAGGTGTGGCCTGCAGGTGAACCTACAATCCTATTCAGAACAGTGCCACTTGGGCACACTCGGTACCGGGGGATTGGATCTTATCAAACACCAGATCCCGTGGCACACTGGCACGACAAGGGATCGAGGGAGGGCCGGAAATATGTTAATGGGACGAAGATACGCCAATGTGATTCTGTTCACACACTGTCTATCTCAAGGTTTCTAGTTCTATCACTGAGCTCATGTTCTATTTTCCTACATAAGCTTTGTGTTTTTCATGTCTGCCTGTTAGGAAGCTACTGCAGTCCTAACCATCCTTGGAAGGAGGAATCCCTCTTCTTTCGGACTGTTATTAAGGGTTATACAAATAATTAACTTGATATGGTGGCAGGATGCTTGTGCTGCGAAATGTTATTGTTAATATTTGGCATGCCGGCAGGAGACTGGCTCTGGCGCTTTGCTTCACTCCCTCTCTTCTGGCGCTCTCCCTCTCACAGAAACACAAAAAATACACAAGAAGACAAGAAATATATATTTTTAAAACATACGTCACATCACACGCTTCCTCTTCCAGGCTGACCATTCTCGTGGTGAGTGTGTGTGACGTATGATGAGGTGTGTGTTTTTGTATCTTGAAGGAGGCAGGGAGCCGGAAAGAGAGCAAAATAAAACCCTGAATCGCCAAAGCGAGTTTATACGTTTGGAGTTCAGCTCAGAAACGGAAGAAGGAGTCAGACGTATTGGTTCCGAAAATAAAAAGCATTGGGTCGTACGAACCCTCGATTAGTGGGTTAGCAAGGTATGTTGCGCTCAAAGCCTGGGTTAGCTGGGACACGAAAGTCGATCTCTTTAAGAGCTCCTCGCTGTATCACCATGGTGACTCATGCGCTCAACCAAACCTGGTCAGGAGCAGGTTTTCAGCTAAGTCTATCGGGTCAGATCGGCGTGCGCAGCTTCCTAGCCCCTCCTTTCACAATGGTGTCACCATTTGTGGGTGTTCCCGTGGACCCCGGAGCCGGTATCGTACAGGGGTCTCTCCGACAAAGGCTCTTTCGGGAACGTTTCCTTGGCATTGCCTGAGAATATTCTGTATGAGAGATACAGGCTCTCATCAGAGGGTATTCTCTCGCCACCGCCGCTAACTCTCAGAGGTTGAAAACATATGCCATACATTTCTTACATAGGGTGTATTTAAAGAGAATTCCCTAAATTACAGAATAAGGCAGGTTGGATGTTGCTTATGCCTTTTGAAATCATCAACACTCCATTAGGATTAATGGTGAACAATTCTGCATTTGGCAGTTATTTTGTAGACAATATGGAGAATCTTTTCACTTATACACATCTATACTTTTTTTTGCCAGCACCCCCCCCCTTGCCTTATTATGTGGAACTGTGTTGCCCCTAGCTGTTATCTGATTTTTGAACTCCTCCTATGAGGTCATTAAGTCTGTTCCTCTTGAGTGAAATAGACTGCCCTTGATCCAGTTTGTAAAGGTGAGTAAAATGACACGATAAACGCCCCTTTCCTTGAACGCGCATTGAACCTAAAGCGGAAAACCTGGCTTGACTAATCGAATCCCAAGTGAGCGTCGTAATACCATTTGACTCTGATCGCGGGTTGCGTCCCTGTCAATCCAGGCTTTCCCAAGAAAGCCTGGGTATGTTCAGCGAGGTTCGTAGTATAGCCCACAGGTCAAGATTGCCTACACCGGTAGTTGACGAGGGGGGTCAAACCCAGAGACTATGAGCTTGGAGGCAAACTCTATTAGGCTATACTGTCCCATGTCCCCATTTCCACAGGCTGAACCAAAGACAACACAATAATGCCAAGTTATTATAAGTCATGTTAATTTGCACATTATGCTTCCCTGACAGAATGAGGTTACGCTTTGGAAGAAAAAAATCTTTTTAAAAACATCTCTCCATTCTAATGCCGTTTAAAGGCCTGAAATTGCCTTCTTGAAAGGAAATAAATAACACAATTTGTGCTACAGAATGTAACCATGAAATCACACTGTGATGAGTTTGTGGGAATATTTATTTATGCTAATGTTGCGTTTAGCACCGCACACTGTTTAGCTAACCAATCGCTAAGCATGGAGTCTGCGCTGGGTAACCCAGACACCCACTGGGGATTAGTGGATTTGGTACGAAGTGGCGCCCAATCTCAAGTAGTTTGCTTCAACACTTCCCTCATTTTGAATGAACACGTTAATTTAGTAAATCAATTGATGGTGAATGGATGAACAGAAATGGTGGACAGATGGAGCAATTATTGGATAAATGGATGAATGAACTACATGGATAGGTAGATAGAAGAAGGATGTATCAATGAACATATTACTAAATGAATGGATGGATTTCATCCTTACTGTGTCTGGTGATTCATTTAAAAGGGCCCTGGTCGGCCAGTGAGTGTGAGTTTTTGATTGACATGCGATAGGTGGAGTGTGGTGGTGTTACTGAAGCAGTTGTCAACGCTGGAGACAAAGGTGACCCAGCGAAGCGTCACAAACCATCTCCTTAATAACTCTAAGAAATCAAGAAAAGATTGCATTTAATAATCATAATCGTAAGATTATTATTGTTCTGGTGAAATTACATAATAAATTAGGCATAGTATATATATCCTTAAATAACTAAGGTTTTTAGGTGAAATTCCTTCCTGGTATTGACTAGTATAAAAACACATGAAGATAAATATTAACTCCCGATTACTTATTAGGTCTATAGGAATGTAGGCCTAAAGAAAGGCTGAACCACGTTATCCATCCTAAAGTTCACTCATTCCTAGCATTTGGCCAGAAACCTCAAGTTGTGGTGCGACTGTGTATGTTTACTCTGAATGATGCCGGACTTAATAACAGAGAAATATAGAACGCAGAGACGTCATGCTGGGAGAAAGTAGAAGGGATTCATCCGTTCTAGCTAGTGTCCGTGTGTTTCGGAGACTGATCGAGGAGACGTGATAGCGGTCGGATCAGGTACAGCCCACTGATCCTATCGGCTGGGGATCGTCATGCCTGCAGGGTGTTGGTTCTATCTCCACTTCAAAAAGATTTGACTGATTTCACGGATCCTTCAGAAAATGCGAAAAACCTAAAACCCTTCTATTGTTTAGCACAATTGGGTGGCTTTTTGACCGCAAACAATGCACAGTTGTGTGTATTTTGTGTGTTAGGCTGCATGATTTGTATGCTCTTCTGTCAATTCATTACAATAATAAAAAGTTTATCAACTTAACCAAACTTTTCATTAATGGCATTGCTGTTTCTGGTAGAACAGGTCTGAGATCAGCTACTCACTCTTAAACGCCGTGATCAGCATATTCCCATCTTTGATCAGATCTTTGATGAATTTATTCGTCCTCTCCAACTCGAATTCATGGCATTTCAGGCGCTCTCTGAAATCCGGACTATCCAGGAAAGAATCACTGAATTCCAGAGTAGGGAGTCCCATCTCACTGAGTCGGTTTAGACGAGGGTTAAACACGGCGGGTCTGTGTGTGAACCGTGTCTGCTCTCATCACGGACTGCCGGTGCGATATCAGCCCCCCAAAAAAGCTTTGTCAAAGTTTGGTTTACATTTGTGAAACAGTCCTTTTTCCTCTCACTTCCGCTTTGCGTTCATCTCCCTCTGCAGCAGCGGACCCTGTGTGACTCCTGCTGGTTAGATGCTGTTCAGTTTAATTGTTGGATCAGTTTAAAAAAGGACTCACAACCCCAAAGACTACTTTCAAAGTTGATCTGCAAACCTCCATGGGTTTTTGTTTGTTAGATGTCTGTTTTTTGTTTGGGTTAAAAAACATCGTAGGCTTTTCAATTATTAAATTGTTTCCTGATAATAAAAAATAATAATAATAATCTCTATTACTTAGGCTACTATAAGGCCTACCGCTAGAATGCCTGAGTAGGCCTATGGGTTAAGTATTCAAACTTAACAAAGGAATACACAAGAAAAACAAGATAACAACTACAAGTAAGAGGTTAGGGAATTAAAGAAATGTAAGCATTGCATCGCAATTAGTGACTGCTGCTCTTTCTTCTCTCTGTGCCCACGTGACGACAATGAAGTTTCATTTTTAACTCCCGAGCTCATTATCTCCGCATCCTCATCCAATGTGTGTTAGTCCATCACTCAATGTTCATTTGTATGCGACCTCATTCAGAAACGTGGCCATGGGATGAAACTGTTGACTATGTTGGGTTGGTTCTGTATCTAAACACATCTTAGTTTGAAGCAATTGACACGCGAGGATTCCAGGAGTGCTCTTGTGTATTGAGTTATTTTATTTATAACCCGTTTTACAGCTGCTGCTTCTGATTATGATTATCATCCGCACTTGTCTTTTATGATAGGCCTAATCACAACAAGTGATGATACCATTTAAAAAGTCATGACACATATGTTGCATGTTAAATATGTTCTGCATTACATTGTCCCAGGCAGCAGAGGAGGAACCATGCATCTTAATTAATACCTTGCTAAATAGGTCGTTAGGTTGAAGCTTGTGACAGAGGATGAAGGTGCGGCATGCCAACACGTGAATTAATGACGATCCGGTGGGTACGAGAAGGGGCTGCTTGAACATAAACAACTAGCAATTATGCTGCAAATGTAATAATGCTAGGCCTGCTAGATGCCCGACTCAACTATTTTTCAGGTCTTTCACACAGTGTGCCTATGACGATAATATTCAGGTCAACGAGGTGTTTGAATAAATTCATCTGGTTTATTACAGACTCATACCATGGTTTCTTCGCGGCTCTACTTAAGCAGTGCAAGCATCAACTGACCCTTACATCCAGTTTCTCACAGACTCAGTATCCAATCAGATTAGAGCATCATTTTTTAGGGCCAATAGTAACGCAGCATTATGTGTTTATTATGAATAACGCATATTCAGTAGGGGATACATGACTAGTACACTGTTAAGGAGGAACAAACTGTATATCCTCAGCCTTTTTCACACGTGACTTTGTCTTATGGTTTTTGTAAGAACATATTTTAATTGTCTAAATCTCTTAGCTGTTTATATTTTGCTGGACAATGTGTTATGTTGGCTTTAAAGTGTGTTTTAACGTTGGCTGCCCAGGGAGCTCCAGATATATTAGATTTGTGGTTTTTATACGCCTCAACGTGAGGCCGTGCACGGGTCCGAACAAATAACAGAAATTAATTATTACGAGCAGGGTCATCCCTACTGGAATAAGACCATCGTCAAATAAAGTTTGGAAAAAATAAAGGGGAAAACTTCCTCCGTTTCATGCTCAAGAGGAAGCAATATTCAGCTCATTAGCCGAGCAGTTAACATCTAAATAACTTTAATAACTTATTTAGATATTTAGAGCAATTTAAATGATGTTCATTTCAATAATTTACATTCTCTGTGCTTTATGGAAATGGAGGATCTAGTTTGTTTTTATGTTTCTGCACCTTGCGAGCCCCTCAGGCATCTGGGGAGTCATCAATCTGTCTTCGTCGTAATGGAGAGGAACATCTCCTCTGTTTGCTGAGGGAGACAATAGACTTTTAGCTTTAAGTATGATATGGGGTGAGGCTGAGCTGAAAGGGTTGCCTTTGTGAAGCAGTGTAGACAGTTAACGTTGAGCATGAATACATAGACATATATATTTATATTATAATATGAAACAAATTGAGTTGTAATTATTTTTGTTTTGTAAGTATGCCAAAGCAACATCTATATCAAAGTCACGTTGTTTACCCCTTCATCCACAGCCAACCACTACATTTCTTTCCTTAAAACTATTTTTATAGGCCTTTTTATCATGTAGCATAATTTCTTAATGCTCTGGTGGCTTAGGCATATAAAATGCAAGAAATTGTATTCCTGGTCTTAACATTATCGACCAGCCACAATAAACAATCTAAAAGTTCAACAAATTCAACTCATATTCAAATCAGCAGAGACGAGTAACAAAAATGAAAAACCAAACATTTCTTGACAACACATTTGGGGATTAGACACCATCACATTATTCTTCATGGGGACGGTAGATCCCGGGCTGCCTGAAGATGAATCCCCCTCCGCTGTCTAGACACTGGCGCCGGTGACTATGGGTGGAATTCCCTGGCCCCGGAGGACGCCATCTCCTCCTCCGTAGAGAGGCGGAGCTTAATCTCAGGGCTGTAGGGGATGGAGGGGAATGAAAACAACAGAGACAAGCGTGAATGAGAGTGAATAGACACACTGCTCGTTGGCGCGAAATCCTACTCCTGTTTAATGCATGAGGCCGAGATTGGATGAGAGATGAAGGAGAGGGGCCTGAGACGACAGCGTTGGAATTACGAACCCGGACATAGCTCGCTGAGAAAAAGAACAGGAGTGTCTTCTTCCAGACGGAGCTAAAGCTAGCTAGTGTATGTATTTTACGTTGTTGTCATCTTTGTTTTGAGTGGATAATAATGCGTAATCTAACTCTACCAGTACTCTCTGGAACAGGCTCACTTACTTCCCCCTCTGGGGTACATGGTTGGAGCCCTGCAACACTGACCCAGAATGCACTGCTGGACCTAATTTAAGCTCAGTGTGTGAAGCAGGGAGGCTGGATAGAGTCGACAGGTGATCTCAAGCCAACCCGTGGCATCCGAACACAAACACAGCTCTGAGTGGGACAACTGTGGTTTGGGCTGCGTCATGTAAGGGAGAGTGATTCTGGGGCACAACAACTAGTCCGTGTTCAGAGGTGTCCTTTCAGCTTGTACAGCTTGAACGTTGGACGTTGTCGTGTTAGTCATGGAAGCACCGGGTTGTCGCGCAAAAGCACCCGCCTGTTAAATACCGCGCACGCAGTGGGAGGGAAGAACACAGACGTCCGTAAACAGATATTCAAACATGGTCACATGCACACAAACAACTAAACTCAATAAAATAAACTTGAAGAAATACATGAGTGTGCGATCACACGCATACACATACACACATATCCACACCCGCACGCACACACACACACACACACACACACACACACACACACACACACACACACACACACACACACACACACACACACACACATTCCACCTTCATATTCACACACATACACATACTCACATATTCACATACACTCATATCAGAGAAACACATTCCCACACACTAAAAAAAGCGTGCGTCTATTGTACACACATGTGCAACGACAAAAAAAACAACAAGTTATACACTCACAGATGACTGACTGCACAGAGGCTAAGTGAGTGAGACATCTTTCACTTACTGAGGGTGTTGGAAGAGCGGGGAGACCTGGAGCTCCCATCGCTGCGCTCCTCCTCTCTCTACTCCCCAGTCCACGGCTGCTCCTGACTGGGATACACAGACCTGCTCGGCTCTGGAGGAACTGGAGCACTGGGTCAACTGGCAAACAGGGCTCAGGTTCAACAGCTGGATCTCATAGATATTGACAAGCTGCCTAATGTGTGTATGTATATATATATATATATATATATACACCGCTCATCGATCTATATATATATATATATATATATATATATAGATCGATGAGCGGTTGGATATCAGTAAATAATACGGAATAGCTCTGCAGTCTGTTTTTCTTTTAGGTCAGTGATAATAAGGTTTTAAGTTTGTTTTAATCTGTACGGGGATGCATCAGTGTTTATGTGTGTGTGGTGGTTTGCTAGAGAGCTATGTATTATTGTGTGCGTTGTGTAAGAGGTGTGTGTGTGGCTCAGAGAGGTTTGTGTATCAGAGAGGAGTGTGTATTAGTGTGGGTGTACGTACCAACGTGTATTTGTGTTTGTCTTAATGTGTGCATTAGAGAGGTGTGTATTAGGTTGTGTATCAGAGAGGTGGGTCAGTTTGTATTTGTGCGTGTATCAGAGAGGTGTGCGTATCAACGTGCATCTGTGCTTGTATTTGTGTGTGTATCGGAGAGGGGTGTGTACGCGTGTATTGGTGCTCTCCTGCTCTCCTCCTGGTCCTTACCGTTACAATGTGCCCCGTTGACCTGTAAGCCCGATGCTAGAACGCTGTAGTGGACACATTAGCGGATGCCGCCACACTCCTCATTGGCTAACTCTCTGCGGAGTGGAAGCAGCTGAGCGCAGACGCGATCAGACGATAACGAAGTCCTCCGAGCTAAAAGGGCAGCAAGATGGCCGACACGCCACCCTTATATGGTGAGTGAAGGTGTCGGGGTTGACAATCGTTACCGTTGACATTTTGTAATAACTGCTCTAGCCTGAGACTGGTGCCAGCTTTCAACAACCAGTGTCTGTACCGCGTTGGCCGCAGCAATTCCTCTGGGAAATATAGCAGGATGTATATCGATCAACGGTAGAAAGGCTACATTCCAAGTGTCAGTCGTGTTACAATTGCACAGCGCATTTGTCTGCACGTGGAAAGAATACAGGTATATCATTATTCACGTGATCATTTGATCGATAGGTCCTTACTTGGCCTATTTAATACTACAAATTACACAGAGTCGCTCGCTTTGCAGGCAATTAGCAAACTAAAAATACTCATCACATTGACCTAAATTATAAAGCAAATCAATCAAGGAAACCACTTTAATTGTGTCTACACTCAACAACCCTCTATGTTGTCATGGAAACCAAAGAAATAGCTTTCAGTCTTAATTCAGATATTTCTGTCAAAAAGTTGTTTTCTTTTCAGTGGAGGAGGCTGTCATGTTTGTAGGGGGTACCTAGGGTGCGCGACTGAATTTCCTAATGTGAAGAGATAGCCACTTAAATGTAATTTACAATCGTCATATGAGTACTGCGTAAACAGAAAATGGCACAATAGAGACCCTCGTGATGATGTAATTTTTGGGCCGGTTCCTACGGCGTATCAAGTGATTAAGTCTTTTTTTTCCACCAAGGCCGACTTTAAATGAGGTCGTCTAGCCCCATCAGTCCGGGGCTGTAGATAACGTGCTTTTTCCTTGTTATGCCAATTGGTTGTAAGTGACAGGAGCCCTTACCGCAATTAGTGTGCTACTAATTGCTCATTGCGCAGCGCCGCCCACGAGCCGTGCACGAGCCGCGCACGAGCCGTGCCCAAGCCGTGTTCGCTCATCTTTATTTGCATCCACCGCTGATGGTAATTGCACAATTTCCGGCGGCAGGCGTTACAGCGGCCGGTCGGTACCGTGTAGTTAGCCTGATGAGGTCTGCTCTCCTGGATAAGGATGAACGACCCTCATTTAGCAGGTGGTTGTGGGTTTAATTCCCCTCCTCTCCAATCAGACCAAGACATCCCCCATCAAACTCGCACCCTCCCCAGCGCTGGCGACATGTCCGTCCCCTGCAATGCGAGTGACAGACGCCTCTCTCTCTCTCTCTTGGTGACTTCATGGTCCGGTTCGGGCTTAGATGTGTCCTGGTGTGTGTTCGCCTGCTGGTTAGCGCTGCTGCTGCTGCTACGTGTGCGTTCACTGTGGTTGTGGGTTAGGCTACTTGAGGTCCAGCTCAGGCTAGCGCACTTTGTTTTTTGCTATGGTTACAAATCCATGAACTGTCAATCTGGCACATTCATCCAATTACTAATTAGCAGGTGCTCTATCAAGAGTAACTTTCAGTGAATTCCCATACATGTCCTTAAGGATTAGGTAGGGGTTAAGGCCTCTTGCTCCACGATGCCTGCAGGCCTGAGGACAACAGAGATCAAACCAAGTGGACTTCGGCTGGTTCGTTGAACAGCCTAGCCACTACAACATAATCTACCCCCCAATCTTTGGAAGGAAGGAATCGTGTGTCGATGTGTTCCCTTCTCAACGTTTCCTCCTGCTCCCACTGGGAGGTTTAGGTGAGTCTCTAGCCCCCAAAGGCGGTGGGTTGGGTGGTGGTGGTGGTGGTTGGGGAGGGGGTTTCTAATACAAGGCCTTGGAGCCCTTGAGAGGTAGCTGTGATAAATGGCTCTACAGCTAAACTTAACTCAACACTAGAACTGCAATTGAGATACCGAGACATTATCTTCACACACCTTATATAACTCTGGACCTTGAAGGGCTGCCACACTTTATCCACTAACACTCCAGCGCAGCCCAACACCTTAGATCTGCTCAGAAGAGCCGAACAAGGGCTCTCTCTCTCTCTCTCTCCCTCTCTCTCTCTCTCTCTCTCTTTCTGACCTTGTTGACCTCTGTGAGGCCATACTTGATTCTGAAGGACCCCAGGTGAGAGAGAGAGAGAGAGAGAGAGAGAGAGAGAGAGAGAGAGAGAGAGAGAGAGAGAGAGAGAGAGAGAGAGAGAGAGAGAGAGAGAGAGAGAGAGAGAGAGAGAGAGAGAGAGTCTAGGTCTGAATTCAGGAGTCTGAATAAAACAAAAAGGAAAGAATGAAAGTAAAGACACATCGAAATATATAAGGGAGAGAGGTGAAAATAGAACAATGGGAATAAAGATAGAAAGAAAGAAAAAATAGAAAGAAAGAAATAAAGGAAAGAATGAACAAGAAAGATAATTATGATGGAATCTGAAAGAAAAGATTCAGATAGATAGAACATGTCAAAGAGAGAAAAAGGAAAGAATAGCTAGAAGAGATAATATGCTGGAGAGCATCTAAAGCTCTCTACTTGGGGCTTCTCTTCTGACATTTAAGTGCGATCTCTCTTTTGATCCTGAATTCCTCAGGAATTGAAGAGAAGTCTTTGATTCGACTTCGACTACAAGTGGATGTTTCACCACTAATGGGCAGACGACTGAAAACCACCCATTGCCTTTCACGCTCTGTGTGTTCGCTATCTCTTAAGGCAAAGAAAGCCGTAGTCCTCCCCGTTTCGCCCTCCTCGCCTCCTCCAGCAATCAGGACACTCGCTGACATGATTAAGGTTGTGTAGCGTGTTATCTTCGGCATGCAACAGACCACTTATGCCCATGTTGTAGAAACACCATTTTTGTTCGACGGGCCCCTTGTTGGCGATGGCCTGCCTGAACATGTGACTGACAGGGCATCACAAGTGAACGTCCTTCCTGTAGCAACACATACTGCTCCGGAACATCCCAGGTTATAGAAGGCTACCGTTTCAAAGGGCATCACATTTGATGGGTAATACTTGTAGTCTTCACAGTGTTGCCCTCTCAGGCGGAAAGGGTGAAGGACCAACAAAAAAGAAGACAAGAGACTGAAATCTGGACTTAAAAGTCGAATACCCCTTGAATGTTGGACTCTGCGTCTACAAGCCAACTAATAACATAGTATGATAATGGCCATCGCCTTCATGACTGTAAGTAAATAAACCCTCTAGTTTTTTTTATTTCACGTCAAATATGATCAGAGCGGACTCTGAATACATAAATGTCATTTGTGTAATTCAATCCCTATTCAGCCATCTGTTTTCTTAGCATCTCAAAACCTGGGCTGTGTGTTTTAAAACCTGCAGCTAAGGTACGTTACGTATGTAAATAACTCACTACATATCCATCACATGAAGTATGCGGTATAATAAATCAACGGTTACTTCAAATCCCAGGCCAAGTAATCGGGGTCTTTTCCAAGGGCCCATTTTACTGATAATCGCTTTAATGCCCCCTCAGGGGAAGTTTGTTCTTCATTACAAACGGCGGTAAAGAAACGTGCTATTCAGCTGGTATTTGCTATTTTCCAGCCCAACCAACCAAAGCGACCAATTTATCATCATCTGGACGGTAGATAATATCCTGAAAGATGACGGAGAGGCGCAGGTAACGAAGCGCCGTAGATAATTTATTAGAACGTTTCATAGGAACGCCATCTGGGGACTCGGAGACTCCGCCTTCTCCCAGAAGGCACCAGCCGGCAGGGATTCATTCCCGGAGTGTGTCTACGCGGTGGTTCCCGCCTCCGGCTTCACGGCCTTCAGCCTGCGTCTTCATCACTGCACCAAAAAGAGCCGCTCACTCTTTATCGTTCCAACTTTGAACCCGTCTCGTTTCACGGCTCCGCCAGTTTCCACTCTGAAGCTTGGAACAGATTTAGCGTTCCGCTGGTTCCAAGCCATGCATTTTGTGTTTTATTTTCATAACGATTGAGATTTTGGACAAGGTTCACGTTCGGAATATCAAAAGGGAAAATATTGCAGAAACCGTCTCAACATGCCTCCTGTTGGGGCTCAACACTTCTTCCATCGTCATTCAACATTCATCCAAGCACTGTATTTTCTATTAAATAAAACATTTGACCGCAGATATGCTTAATCTATTTTATATTTTGCCTTCAAATAATAACTTCAAACACAGCCTAGGAAAATAAAAAAACCCACATACAATGTCGAAAGGTGTTTTTCACCTCAAACCTTTAGTCTTTCCATTGTTAAGGAAGATAGATGTGTTTTTGTTACCTTTGCCGTCTCTTTATCAACCTCGCCGCCATTCCCCGACCGCTGGGCCGTGTCCATTTGAAAAAGGAGAAGGGCATCCATTTCTGTTTTCATAACGTTCTCCATCATTACCTTTACTCACGGTCACCACATTGCTAACTTAGATTGCTGTGGAATCTCCTTCTGGTTTTCCTTCTCGTGGTGTGTGCGTGTATGTGTGTACGTTCTATGCATGTGTGTGTGTGTGTGTGTGTGTGTGTGTGTGTGTGTGTGTGTGTGTGTGTGTGTGTGTGTGTGTGTGTGTGTGTGTGTGTGTGTGTGTGTGAGCGAGAACATTCTTTTACTTGCTGTCATCGAATCTTGGAAGTTTCTTTACAAACAAATGTCTGATTATTACTATTACATATAAATGTCTCTCTATTCAACGATCGGTGACTTTCATTAATCTCAGACCATGTCAGACTGCTCCTGCGTTTCGCCCCACAAAAAAACAACATGATTACTATTACAAAACAACAGCGCCAATATCCAACTTTTAATTTGAAAGGACATGGATTACATGCCTTCATCGGGCTGACTGATAAAATCTTTGTTCACACTTTGTTTAGCTCTCAAACTGTTGAAAGAACTAATTAAGAAAATAAAGTATTTATGTTCTTTAGAAATGAGAAAAAAATACTTAAATTACGCCTCATTGTGTGCTTGCAAGGGAGAATGTGCACTTCTTTGAGTGTGTGTGCAGTCTTTCAGGGAAGACGTGGAAATAGCTTGTACTGCTGTCAAAACAACCCAAGGTTTTATAGAAAGTATTTGTGAGGTGAGAACAAAAGGAAACGCAATATGAAAATTATGAGAAGAAACGAAAATTATCTGGTCTGGGGGAAGAAATGAACACAGGAATATGGGGCCATAATCCAAAATCATTATGGTGTAAAATTGGAGGCAATTGAAGCCTGACAGCGTGTCTAGGCTGATTATATTTGGTATTTAGTTGTCACCTCGTGGCTTTTGTATCCCTTCGGAGCCCAAAGTCGGAAATCCCCTAGAACACCACCACAAATCCGCAACAACACAATCTTCCACTACCACTAGCCCTTACAACAACCACAACAACACCAGACCACCACCAAAAATCAAAACTATTGCTATCAGCAGAACAGCACACAGCGGTCCACACAATACAACATCACACCATCACACAATTACCTAGAAGCAACACCCACAAACAACCAATTCAACAACAAACAGAACAAGACCAAAGGAGTGAACTACAACAATAATGGCAACAAGGTTAACTTATATGGGAAAAAATAAATAAATTTGAGCTTACGAAATGCGTCCTGCATGTTTCAGGTATTACATGTTTTCATTATAAATTCTGTTAGACCAAGATTTTTTTTCCCAGCAAGCATGTCTGAATAGTCTTTACTTTCTGCAAATTAGGGTTCTTCTTTTTTATCCCTGGCATAAATGTGCGTTATGAGCAATCAGCTATGAATTGTTAATCGGCCAAAAAATACCAAAAAATTCAGCCGTTAATTAATTCTGTTATTGGGTTATTTTCGTGATATCCAACTGCCCGACACGCATGTCAATGGCAGGTATAAAGGGGTTATTTCGTGACACAGAATCCTGGACACCATACAGTGGGGAGCTACATCACAACTACCCACTAACCACTCTGATTGTTCCTGAAGACAAACCTGAGCAACGCCCAGCCAGCAGATTGCCCCTGACACGAGCAGCGCGCACACCCCGTCGTAGCTCGTAGCCGCGGCCGCACATGAAGAGCTCTCTAGACAACGGCTCGATAATCCAAGGTCAGGGCATTTAACAGACAAAGACAAAAGGCTTATCTAAACACTTTTCTCTTGCGTCCCATCAGCAGCCATGTCGGTCTGGCCCGGTGAGTGGCAGCATCCATTTAAAGATTTATGCTAATGACAGCCGCGGTTACGGTTGACCCAGACCTGCCCTGATTGGCCGACAGAGTGCGTACAATAGCAGACGCCTGAAATCACATCAGAGGTGAATGTATATTATCATTATATATATATGATATTATATAGCATGACGATGAAGATAATAAGGATGATGATTATTTAGCAATGGCAATTTTTTTGTCCTTTTGTCCTGTATGATAGTAGTTAATGTACCTGTACGTTAAAGGCCCTTTCGTAGTCAGTCGTTACTTATAATGGCATTATTCAATTGAATGCTTGACTGTTGGAATCTGTACTTGTGCCTAAATTGCAGTCAACGGAAAAGTGGACTCGGGTATTCAAGAGTGTGTACTTTGTGTAATCAATGGTGTGTACCCTGTACTCAACAGTTTGTACTCTGCGTACTCAAGCATGTGTACTCAGTTGTTTTCTCAGTAAACAGCAAGAGACTAGAGAACCTACCATCTCGTTTTTCAAGAAGGATCAAAGAAACCATAGCTCCAGCAAATCAAACAGAATATGTCAGCTATCGTTTTCATCTTAAAAAATGGATCATAAAAACTTGCATGTAATACTCCTGTGGTTCCCACCTACCCCAAGATAATTGTGGGCCCCTTAAGTGTCAGATAATAGCAGAGGATACAAGTGGAAGATGGCATTACAGCAGAGGCACTAGCAGTAATGGAGTTCAATGAGTAGCCTGCAGGTAGTAAACATCCCAACGAGGTGTACTGTATACTCTGGAAGTTCTCCAAAGGCCAGCTCACAGCCCCAGAGTTCTGCCTCTGAAGCTCACTAGCAATTGAAGATCATTGGTGCTGACGGCTCTCATAGTTGGGTTTTCCATAGGCTTGTAGTGCCTCTTCCCAACCAAACCCAGGGTCTTGCTAGTTTCTGCTCAAATTCAAAGTTTATGGAAGGTCGGAGGAAGTTGTATTTAGTTGCATTCAGTGTTTGGAAGGATACTTTTAAAATGTATCCAGTTACAGAATACCGAATACATGCCCAAAAATGTCATACGCAACATATTCCGTTACATCACTCAATCTGAGGTGTGTTGCCTATAAAATCACCTTAAAAGAGAGAGAGAGAGAGAGAGAGACTTTTTTATGTGTGTTTTCTAGCATACGTTTTTTGTGGGTGTCCAAATATCCAATAGACATTCTGCCTCCTCTTGACTCCATGATGAGCCACGAATCATTTTCACCGGACGGTCCAACAATGTGCTGTTTTGGAGTTACCGCTAATCATACAATAATTCCCATAATGCGCGCGGCTGAGCTGGTGCCTGTTATGTCCAAAGGGGCGTATGCTTTTTAGAACTGGATCGGACCGAGGTGTGTTCGCCTTCACATCTCAAGCGAACCGTATCAGGGATCGTTTGGAAGCGAACCGACACCAGCTGTTCAGGGTGGTCTCGGTCGGCTGATTTGGTTCGCATCGAAGGGAGGTGGTTGCATTCACACCAACGCAAACGTACTGAACCAAGGGAACAAACTCGTTTAGTGCGCACTAAATGCTGTTGGTGGGAAAGCACGAATAAACTCGTGAAGCAGAATTATCGTCATGTAATCCATTGATTTCAACAATGCAACTGTATTCTAAATACCAACAATTTACATTGTAACTGTAACGGAATACAGTTAGTTATAATTTCTATTCTGAATACGTAACGCCGGCAGGCCTACATGTATTCCGTTACTCCCCAACACTGGTTGTATTATGTTTTACTGCGTGTTAAGAACAAACCGAATCCTATGCGGTATTCTCACAATGTCTCGACCGCATGGAGGTCATTCTCATTTGTTCATATACTGTAGGCTACATTTAATTGCCTCGCGGGTAATATAATAAGAGCATGTAATTGGTGAAATGGTGACCCAACTGGGCTTTAAGGAGAAGAAAAGAGAACAGAAAGCATACATAAACTCTAGGAATTGTTTTATGTACATGATTATGTAGTACATACAGATCTCTTAGAAACAAATGCTCTGTCCTTATCAAGTCAGTATTTTCT
Source organism: Gadus morhua (assembly GCF_902167405.1). Taxonomy (NCBI): domain Eukaryota; kingdom Metazoa; phylum Chordata; class Actinopteri; order Gadiformes; family Gadidae; genus Gadus; species Gadus morhua. Next base: position 6,383,537 of record NC_044063.1, read on the forward strand.
ATCATTATCTACATAACAACATCATTATTTTCTCTCGGTTTCTTCTTTCTGAGATACTATATTCTATCTTCAAATAAGAAGTATATTCTATCAGTATCATTATCTCCATCACTATCTTCTATCATTATGTTCTAAGTATCTTCCATCAACAGCAGTCATTATGTTCCATCAGTCTGTATTTTCTACCCAGTGAGGAAGAGATCCTCGTGCCCGGGTTCGTCAGCAGAGTTTCTCAAGCGCTGACATAAACGCTGGACTGCCACTTTCCAGAGAGATTGAAACCCCCAGGGGGACTCTGCAGAGTTGTTTGCCTTCCGACAGAAGTGCCGCTGTCGTCTTGTACCATTGTTTGTCCGTCCACAAAGACACCCTTTGTGCGGAAATGCTAAACTGAGATTAGCCGCCGCGAAGAGGCTCCGCTCTCATCTGCTCTGAGCCAATGTTGCTTGGCTGCTATGAGCTTTGTGTGTTGTGCGCGGGCCGCTGATTCAAAAACATTGGTTAGAGCGGCGCTTTCTAAAGGAAACCCAGAGGAAATCACAGAAGATCAGAGTTAAGACTTCTGGAGGAACCCCGGTTAGAGTCCGGCATTATATCGATTTTGTGCCAGTTCATAAAACAGTAAACATAAGCAATGGCTTTTTTGATCTCAGCGGGATAAATGACCGCTTTGACGTGAAACAACTCCATGCAGAGAGTCCTTGCTGCCTTGTGAAAGAGCTCGGAATACTTTCTTAAATGAGCCGCACTCTATCACCGCTGCCCATTTGTAGTCTGGGGCAGCCTTGAAGAAATGCTTTTGTGATTATTTTCATTTCCCACATCATCAGACTTCAGAAGGCCTTCATTAATCACATTCTCCTTGTTCTCTTGGATATTTTTTTTGTCCTCCTACCCTAGATATGCAGAAGCTCTCTAGTGAGGATAGCTCAGGTGCTGCTAGTTAACGGCGTCCTCTCAACACAGTGGCCGGCGTTTCCGACATGGCAGGGAAGCGACTGCGCCAGGCCATTAGTGTTGCGTAAGTGACTCATCTAGTTAGCTGTGATGGGTATGCCTGCTGTGAGAAAGCTCAGACACGCTCTGTTGTAATTTACTGGTAATTTAAAGTAATTTAGCTAATTTAACCACCCTGTTCCAGACTTCTCCTCCCCAGGCTATAACTCCTATTTGGTTTGGTAAGATGCACAGTGCCGCCTTGCAGTGACGGTTAACTGACTGTAAAGTACGGGGGTTGACTTTAACCTCCTGAACCAGATTCTTGTCCTGGTGATGCCATACGTGGCGATGACCAATAGGAAGCCACGCAGCAGAGCCTCATCCATCACCATGGAAGCGATTGTCTGAAAGCTCTCCAATCAGCGACAAGCGCGACGACTTCCATTATTTTTTGCCCAAGGTCGTTCTTAATATTACATGTTTTCTACCTTAATTTGGCTTTGTGTTGTGTAAACACCATACCACTCCTCCTGGAGGGAATACAGAAGTCCTCCATGGCTCTTTTTAGCAAATCCCCGGCCTGGTCCTTGGGCCGATGGGGCCACACAAGGGCCATTAATCACCAGGCCTAAGAAAACACAACACACAGCCAGAACTGGCTCTCTGCTGGGCCTATGAGCATAATGTTAGATTTCCTGCGTACAGCTCATTAAATCCATATCGAGTTTCTCTCCAGGTGCGCGCGCGCTGCAAATCTGTATTCACCTCTGGTGATAAACCTCTTCTGGCTTCCAATTAAGGAAATCCATTCACGGGTGCGCTGCAATTTTAATGCAACACCATCAAAGCAGACATGGTCAATCAAACCCGATTCGGTTTAATTCATCACAATCCCACCACTCTTACTTCAATCTGCAATCCACCTCCAATATCGATCCGTCCGGTGCAGCCATGCGTCGGGAACGTTTGAGTCATTGCTGTTGTGGGCAGATAACAGATATGGCCCACACATATAGCCCTATATTTATGTTTTTCCAACCTTCATTAAACCAGGTCGGTCTCATTGAGGTTAAACAAAGGTCTGGTATTGGGACATCAGTATCACTATCAGTGGAACTGGTAATCAACACCTGTGCTAAGTGCTAGCCAGAGGCGCTACGGCTGCACCTGGGTTACCCAGCAGGGAAATAGCTCCGTAGCAGCTCACCTCCGATTCAAATGCCCCGAGTCTGGAAGGCGTTGACCGGCTCTACCGTATTGACCACCAGCTTCGATCCCAGGAGGATCCTGAATGGATTCATTAAAAAAGGGGCGTGGGCACGCACGCAGCCACACTGGGGTTATCCAGAGGGATCAAAATGTAGTCTGAGTCCCATCTGATTGGCTGAAGATAAGAGGAGGAGGTAATTAAATGGGTCATTAATGTGGCAGATGTTTAAGTAAAGACGATGGATGTAGTCTATCGACTATGAAATGTAACAATGGAGCGCAGCAGCGATCGATCTTTCTCCCCAATAGATTAGTCATGCCTTCGCTTGTCGAATCAATTAGAAATGTGATGCTAAAGCAAAGCCTCCATATTTGACAACCTGGCTGTGAGAAGACACCCCGTAATAGTTTCTTCAATATACATCCTCAGAATAATCGCTCTCTCAATCGGGCACCTCTCACGATTGCTGTGTTTACCATTTTGTGCGTTTTTAAGATGATATATATATATATATAACAGTTAATTCCATGCACATTTGAGCCAGATATATCCCACTGAGATCATAGATCCTGGTTGTGAGAGCTGACCATCACCCAGTTGAAGAGAATCAAGACATGACCGCACACACATCATATTATACCACATCTATCCTCAATTTCAATTGTCCACTGAATAAGACCTTTAAAAATATATATTTTTTTGTTATCAGAAATTATGACAAAATATCATTAAATATCTCTTTTCAGCCATCTCCTGCCATGTCCAATAAGGAACCCCCAGGTTTGATAAACACTGTTTTCAAAGTACCTGAACACAAACATGTAGAGTGGAACAGTTGTTTCCAGTGATCCAACACAACAGCGGATTCAAACCTACTTCCACCACTCAGACTTTCCTCATGCAATCAGCGCAGCTGCTCTGAATTAATTCACTCATTAATTATCCTGCAGCTCTTCTCAGTCACTTATTCCCATTTTAATTTCATCACTCGGTCTACAACGACACACTTTGGAAGTTTTGGTCATGGCTGAATGACTTAAATTCAAAAGAGGACAATGTGTTATTCTGCATAACTGTTTTTATTTTTTTTTGTCAAAACCCGAATCAGAGCCAATGGTGTGTGAACCAGAGACAAATTCACAGCTTCCCACCGGGTTAAACTGAATGCATTCTCTACAATATGAAACATTACAATATATTGGACGACAGCAGTCCTACAAAAGTGGAGGAATTGATTTGCTGAAATGAGTAAATGATCAGAACTGCTGTGAGCGCATTTCACTACCGATTGGCCAGAATTGACTCAATAGTCATCATGAAGGGTCTGGTCTTGTCACTCACTGTCATGTTAGTGTGCATGTGTATGTGTGTGTATGTGTGTGTTTGTATATGTGCGTGTGCGCGTGCGTGCGTGCGTGCGTGCGTGGGAGAAAGTGCAGGGGTCTGAGGTGGTCCAATGAGTACACTAGAAATAAAGAGGAAACTATTATCACATTAATCCCAAACCACACTCAGAACATGATTCCACTTGGTGAAGACCAGGACACTAACCCACCTCTTTTACACGTTTAGTCAATTAAAAAAGCCATCTCTAATGTATTTAATTCTTCATTTCACTTCCCCCTCTAGTCTAGGTTTACCCGCGCTGCGCCCCCACCCACCCGTCCAGTAGTCTTTAAAATCAGCCAGCGTGACATTGTGTCGACAGGTTGGTTCCCTGTCGTGAAGCGGACCAATGGAGCAGCAAAAGGCCAAGCAATGAGCTGCATGCGCCTCCTCTCACACACACAGACTGTGAATAACCCCCCCCCCACCCGCATTCAACTCACCTCCACTCCTCACATCCTCTGCACCCTCCCCTCCCTTCCCTGCTCTCCCCGCTTCCTCTCGTCGTCCTCGTCTCTTCTCCTCCTTTCCTCTCCTCACCTCCTCACTCCTCACCCCCTCCCCCTCTCCTCACCTTCCCTTCCACCCCCGTCTCCTCTTCCTCCTCTTCCCCCTCCTCTCTATCCTCCTGCATACAGCCCCACTTCCCCTCCCCTCACCTCCTCCTCCTCCTCCTCCTCCTCCTCCCCCTCCTTCCCCCTCTTCCTCCTCCTCCACTGTGGACGGTGACATCATCCGAGTAGGCAGCAGCAGCCATTGCAGCATGCTGAGGTAGCATCCTGTCTGTCCAGGAGGCGTTGGAACGTGGCCCGGGTCTCTACTCACCACAAGGGAAGCGTGATGGAGTGGTAAACCCCAGACGGAGCAGAGAAGGAGGTTTCATCACCGGAGCTGGAGGATCTGCCAATGGCTCGAGGTTAAATCTAGTGTCGTAAAATAACACGCTCGGTCCATCTGATTTCGTCCAGATGGATATTCGAAAGTTGCATTGAGGGGACGATAGTTCCACTGTAGCATATTCAATATATAAAAAAAAAACAGCGCCCCCTCTGGCGAGATATTGCGGTGTATTGCCATGGACCATTCTGATTGGCTAAAAGTGTGAGAGATCCCAGGCCTTCATTTATGCCCTGGCTGTGTGTTGCTACTACGCTTGGTGAGATGTTTTATTTGTGTGTTGTTTGAGTGTTCAAGCATATATAATATATAGTCATATTTTATACATCGCCATACATTTCCTCTGTCAACATCATCATCTACTATCATGACCCTATCTTCTGTGGTCATATTAGGCGCAGAGTGCTCAGAGTGCGTGCAGAAGCACAACCTTAAATGCCCTCCCACACATCATTTACACATGACATTTTCAGCTCCGACAGCAAGCTAATATTTACAAAACAGAGAAATATTCCTAGAAACAAACAACCCAAAATGGCTGTTGCTAAACAGATGGTGTTGGCGCGCAGACTAGGAGGCTACCGTCTCGTCGTCGGGGAAGAACACACCAATTAATATGGTTCGCTGTGATCGTTCACGCTCAGGAAATTAAGGCTAAGCTACACTGCTGGGCAGCACCATTAGCCAAACAGATTCAAACACAGCTCCTAACAGGGCAGAGGACAATAACGCCCTAGTTTAATCCCGACGTTGCGAATGTTATTCACACAATGATGCTTCCTGCGTTCATTGACACTCGCAGACTTTTGAGGATAACAATAACAACAAATATGAAAACGATGCGTGGCGAAGTATGAAGTATGGACATCTGTGGTATCAAGATGGTGTTTGTTCCGGAAGGTACACGCGTGATGTACCCAACATCCAAATGGCTTGTTTGTTGTTTAGCTCAAAAACTCAAAAGCTCGACATTTGACAAAATGTACTACTAAAGTAGTACAATACTCGGGTTTTATGGAGCCAACTGTCAACACCCGTCTGGTCTGTGAATGAATCGTAACGGTTCATGCATTATTTTATCCTATCGACGCAGACGGTCGGACGAGAGTCTGGGGCATCAGATGCTGTTTAAAATATTTTCATTAAGGTGGTGAGTGGGTGCTCTAAGGGTCTGACAGCCGGCCAATAAACCACTATGTGCCACGATCAGAAATACAGGCGATCAATAACAGATCCCGATTGAGCCATCACAGTGTAAGAGGCGCACTTCCTCATCGAATGCATTACCGCACCTCCGCACGACAACAGAGCAATACATTAAATATATAAATCTATATTAGTAAATAATACAGCGAATCCATTTCCATGTGAGCACTTAGGTTTATATGCTTCCCTTGAAGTGATGATCAAGAAACACCCAGGCCAAGGCACACACACACATATACACATACACTTCGACGCACACTCCAGTTGCGGACAGAACATTGGGCCACCCAGACATTTACAGTTGGCCTTAGTGGTGGTTTGGACTGACCGCTGGGGGGACTGAGCGCCTGGTTGGACTGACCCCTGGCTTGGACTGAGCGCTGGGTTGGACTGACCGCTGGTTTGGCCTGGATTGTCAACCAGACAATAGTTGAAACTAGAAAAAACGAAATAGGCAAATTGAAGAAAAAACTGAATACTATGCTAGCCATCTCTGAATGCTACACTAGTCAGGGGGCTTCTACTCAAAACTTTAGAACACTGAAAGCCCACCTCTTAAACAAATTCGTAAGAAATACATTTGTAATTTGAAATGGTCACTATAAAGTTATTTCAAATTTCTAGTGTGTCCAGTTATCATTCCATGTTTCAAATGGACCACAATCTGAATGTTGTGAGATTAAATGTATTTGTTTCTGAAATGCACTGAAAAAGTCAGTTAATTAAATATTACAGTTAATTTGTAATGTCTACAAATTTTTCATAATTTTCCATGACAACCAATCTGGCACCCGTTGCATCAACAAATAGGGTTAGTTTACAGAACCATCCGTCTGGTGGTTTGACTGAACAGGGCAGCCTGGGACGGAGATTGTAAATTCCTGGCCTGAATTATTGTTTCAGTCTGCCCCTGGCACACATACACACACACACACACACACACACACACACACACATAGACCACACAGACACCCCCCCCCCTGTACACACACACACACACACACACACACACACACACACACACACACACACACACACACACACACACACACACACACACACACACACACACACACACACACACACACACACACACACACGCACACACGCGCGCGCGCAAACATAATTGTTCGAACATCATAGAAAATTGGATTGTCTGTCGGAAAGTGTCAAATTCTGACCCTTGCAGTTGGTTGATAAAATGCCTTACATGTCATGGAAAATGTGTATTTAATAATTAGGAATGAAAACTGTGAATTGAATCGTCAGTAATGGAAACTGAATTTTTCAAGGCTGTACATCATCACAAGTAAGGGTTCAGCTTCCTGGAGTCACCATCAACCATGGTTATATCAGCTGGAAAGAATGAACAATTCATTAAAGCATACTGAGGAAAACCAAAATGAAATTAGGGGTAAGAGGGCGATAATTCTTTACTGAATAATAGCACATTATAACAGGGGATTTCACATCCATTTACACACACGCACACACACACAGACACACACACTAAGCGCACTCTCTCTCTCTCTCTCTCTCTCTCTCTCTCTCTCTCTCTCTCTCTCTCTCTCTCTCTCTCTCTCTCTCTCGCGCATTTATAGCTATTATAACACATTAGTGGACAGGGGCGGGGTCGGAGGTCAAGACAGACAGAGAGTGCTCAGAGGAGCTCACCTTGTGGAGGAGTCTCTGCCCTTGTTGAATCACAATGTGTGTAAGATGTTAAGGTGAAAGCTGGGCGACTGAGGACTGGAAGAGGTTGAACAAGCAGGATCACCTGAAGGAGCAAACAGTTTATTTCCAATGCACGTGCGGCACCACCCTTTACAAGACAAACACACGCACACACACGAACACACACACACACACACACACACACACGAACACACACACACACACACACGAACACACACACACACGAACACACACACACACACACACACACACACACACACACACACACACACACACAACCACCACCACCACCACCACAGAGATATGTCTGGAACCCAGGATGTCTGGAGGGAGGGAGATGGAGAGAGAGAGAGAGAGAGAGAGACAATGGCAATAATAAATAAATAAAAATCGACCATCATTGTAAGAAGGAGGGGGAATATTGTGTATATTAAAGAGCCCATGCCATTAAAATCACATTTTTCCTGTTGTTTGTTAAATAACATAGGTCTGAATAAGTTTGTGAGCTGTGGTAAGTTTGAAATCTATGCAGTGTGTCTGCTGAATGCAATAGGCAATGAAAGGAAAAAGGCAGAAGAAATGAGCCAATCTGGATAAGGTGACACTGTGACGTAGCGTTGTCAAACTATTATTCATGGCCCTGCCCACTTGGTTGGTTCGTAACCACCCACAAGAATTCTGAAGGAGTCGTGATTGAGCTAGTGCTAAATGCTAATACGTGTATGGTAGTTGCTTAGTTCGTAGTAACAGGCTAGTTACAGAATTTTGAATGCAATGGCAGAACAACATCGAAGTACATGAACTGCGACATGCTGCCTGCCGCCGGTTGCCGCGGCGCGAGGCACCACCGCCGCGAAGCACCACCGCCCGGCAGCGGGCAGCCGGGCGGTGGTGCCTTGCGCCGGCAGCAGGCAGCGCGCGGTTCTGTCTACTACAGATTGATGTGGAAGTGGAAGAACCAGAGACGTCGGAGAACCCGACGAAGTCCTTTGTGATTCATTATACCGTCTGGACGTGCACACAGCTTTTGGCCGTGATAATATGTATTATTTGATATAGATATCTATGTATTATATGATATTATTTAGATATAGAGCTCCAGGACTGTAACGCAAGTGTTGTACACTTCCTTGTTATTTGGATAACCGTTCTGCTGTTGGTGTGATGGCGCATAACACGTCGGACTCTCGTCTCTGGTATTTCTACAACGAGACTCGTAGTGGGGGTTATCTCAGCCATGGTTGAGAATGAATTGGGGGAAAGGAACATTGGCTTTGACTCCCTGAAGTAGGCATGAACCACAACATGGAGGAGAAAGGGATTGTTGACCGCGGTCGTCTCCCGCCGGAGCCTCGCTGCCGATGGACCACCGCTTCAGGAGGCGGTGATTAGCGCTGACCGCTGCCGAGGCGGCGGGAAGCAGGGCTCAAGCGGGATACATTCGCGGCCAACAATCCCCTTCTCCTCCATGTCGTGGTTCATGTACTTCAGGGAGTCAAAGCCAAAGTTCCTTTCCCCCAAATCATTCTCAACCATGGCTGAGATAACCCCCACTACGAGTCTCGTTGTAGAAATACCAGAGACGAGAGTCCGACGTGTTGTTTAGATCCTAATAACAACTCCAGCAGCGTTACAGTCCTGGGGCTCTACATCTAAATAATATCATATAATACATAGATATCTATATCAAATAATACATATTATCACGGCCAAAACCTGTGTGCAGACGATATAATGAATCGCAAAGGACTTCGTCAGGTTCTCCGACGTCTCTGGTTCTTCCACTTCCACATCAATCTGAAGAAGACGCGGTCGTTTGATCGTCTGGAGGCTCACACAGCTTTTGGCCGTGATAATATATATTATGATATAGATATCTATGTATAAAATGGGTTTCTAAGAGCCATTGCGATACATCCACCGTAAACAGAGCGCATGGTACCGTGGCTACAAGCTGCTCAGGGCCATGTGATAATACATATTATAGATTATATGATATAGATATGTATAATATGGGTTTATAAGAGCCATTGCGATACATCCACCGTAAACAGAGCGCATGCAGGGCAAGGTGATAATATACATCATATATTATATTATATTATATAGATATCTATGTATAATATGGGTTTCTACGAGCCATTGCGATACATCCACCGTCAACAGAGCGGCGAGCGCATGGTACTGTGGCTACAAGCTGCTCAGGGCCACACCCCCACCCCCCTCCTTGACCTGCCTTGACACGCCCACCGTAACCAGAGCGCATTGTACTGTGGCTACAAGCTGCTCAGGGCCACACCCCCACCCCCCTCCTTGACCTGCCTTGACACGCCCACCGAAACAGCGCGTTTGGGGGAAGCTCAATGTGCGACTGGTTTGGAGTGGCTGTAACTCTGCACCACGGCTGAATTTCGGGGACGTCTTTGAATACTGTGTTTGTAGCCAACTAATACCTATATTAAAGCATCCATAAATAGCATGGCATGGGATCTTTAAATAACAAAAAAAATTCTTATAATAACAATTCTTCAGCAGAAGACTTGAGATATGGTATGTAGAAGTAGTACAAGAGAAGAGATCTGGTTGAAAGTGATATATAAAGGGTGAGAGAGCTCGCGACCGAGACAGGGAGAGTGATAGATACAGGGACAGGGAAAGTACAGCAGAGATAAACATATTGTGTCATAAAAATACACTTAGCTACACTAACGCATGCACATTTAATTTAACAGCTAAGGTAAAGGACAAATCATACATCTGCTATCTTAGTTGCGTTCTTTCTAGATTTTCTAGATCGAAACACACACACACACGCACACGCACACGCACACACACACACACACTAAGTGCAAATGTGAATGTTTGAATGAATTTCTGTCCTTGTAATACTGAGTTGTTTTCAGACCCCAGTTACAACGGAATCAGTAGCCTCAACTTTAAAGAAAATAAGCACCACCGAAAACAAACAGATTGGGCAAAATAAATGATGACAAACCATTAGCTTACTGGCTGGCGCAGGTCGGCATGGCAACCACTAGTGTGTCCACGCATTTAGAGATGACTAGCGTAGCATTCACTTTGATCACACGGAACTAGCGCTGAAGCTACTTATCGTTTGATGTATTGTTGCCATCAACAGGCTGACGCTAATGTTTGCTTCTAGCGTAGTATCCTCCCAGGTCTTCTGACAAGAGAGTGCTTCATTACAGCGATATGTTGAATTATTATTATTTTTATTATTATTATTCAATAAAGTTGTGATATTAGCAATAATGCTAACGTTTGGCTAATACCTTTGACACACACACGCAAACACACACACACACACACACACACACACACACACACACACACACACACACACACACACACACACACACACACACACACACACACACACACACAGAGTGTGTGCGTATAGAGAGAGAGGGGCTTGCCCGCCGACATTAACAAAGAGGGAGTTTGTGTATTAATTGCCGCCACTGTAGCAGCAGACCTTCGGCTTGCAGGGAACATAATCCATTATCATAAATCAGACATAGCACCACAGACAGGTGTAGCATGAATAATGAAAGGTCGCTGCATTAGCGCTTTTGTGGAGCTAGAGCGCCACGGGCTCACGCCATCGAACAATGTCTAAAAGCACTGCAGGGGAAAAAAACAACAACTCAAAATCCCCTCCACCTACATTAAACAGCTTAGTGTTGTGCTTCACGGACGGAAGTCATACACAGGGTGAAAAAAAACTGAAAGGAGAGTGGAGACCGAGCACTCTCAGCCGTCAGCAGAGAGATCTGGAGAGGATAGAGGGGCGAGGAGAGGAAGAGGGGTGAGGAGAGAGAGAGAGGAGTGAGAAAGGCTGAGGAGAGCGGTGAGGGGAGGCAGAGGGGGGAGGAGGGAAAGAGGAGTGAGAAAGGGTGAGGAGAGGGAGAGGGGAGGGAGAGGAGAGGGGGTGGAGAGCGGGTGAGGAGAGGGGCGAGGGGAGGGAGAGGGGTGAGGGGAGGGAGAGGAGAGGGGGTGGAGAGAGGGTGAGGAGAGGGGAGGGGGGAGGGAGAGGGGTGAGGAGAGGGAGAGGAGAGGGGGTGGAGAGAGGGAGAGGGGAGAGGGGAGGGAGAGGGGTGAGGGGAGGGAGAGGAGAGGGGGTGGAGAGAGGGTGAGGAGAGGGGTGAGGGGAGGGGAGAGAGTGAGGAGTGAGAAAGGGTGAGGAGAGGGGTGTATAGAGTGGGTGTGGGGTGAGTAGAGGGGTAAGGAGAGGGATGGGGAGAGGGGAGGGCTGAGGCGAGGGAGAGGGGGGAGGAGAGGGGGGAGGGAGAGAGGGTGAGGAGAGGAAGAGGAGAGGAGTGAGAAAGGGTGAGTAGAGGGGTGAGGAGAGGATGGGAGAGGTGTTGGGTAATGAAAGGAAAGGGATGATAACATCCGGACCCCGGCAATTTAAAAAAATAGACCACCTGTCTAATTACTCTCATCGGAAAGCCAGTAGAGCAGGGAGCGGGGGGGGGGGGGGGGTCTGAAACTCACAACGCATGGGTCCAGGGAGACCTAGAGTCCAGGGAGACCTAGAGTCTGGGCCCCAGCTCCTCTTGGCCGTGGACTGTCGTCTCCTTTACAGGAAGTAAACCGCCAGGCGAATGCAGTGTGATTCCTGTCTGTTCAGCTTCAGAGAGACAGACAGACAGACAGACAGACAGACAGACAGACAGACAGACAGACAGACAGACAGACAGACAGACAGACAGACAGACAGACAGACAGACAGACATAAAGAGAGAGAGAGAGAGAGAGAGAGAGAGAGAGAGAGAGAGAGAGAGAGAGAGAGAGAGAGAGAGAGAGAGAGAGAGAGAGAGAGCGAGAGAGTTTGGGAGGCCGGGCACAGAGACTAAAGAAAAAGAGTGAGAGATAGGAGGGTGTTAAAGAGGACAGAGGGTGTAAATAGAGATTGAGGTATTAAAATGGAGATAAAGGGAGAGCGTCTGGAAGGAAGAGATAGAGGACAAAAAGAGAGACAGCATGAAAGAAGAAGAGGTGTGGAGACTAAGGAAGGAAAAGGGGAGTGAGATAGAGAGAGAGAGTGTGAGCGAGAGAGCCAGGGCAATACTCCTTCCGCTGCCTCTCTTATCGTTGAGTTTTATTGGCTCGGGTGTCACAGGTAGAGAATCCAATCTCCCCTCACAGCCTGCCCCGCGCCACACACACACACACACACACACACACACACACACACACACACACACACACACACACACACACACACACACACACACACACACACACACACACACACACCCACACACACACACACACACACACACACACACACACACAAACACACACACACACGCTGGACACACACACTGGTCATGAGGAGGAAGTGTCTGGATGGGTGTCTGAGCGACTGATTTTAAATCAAGCTGACCGGGCCTTCATTCTGATGGATGTGCTCATTCCAGGGGAGAGTGAAATGCATCATGGGTTTCGGTCCCAGAATTTACCATCTCGTCGGAGTTCCAGCGCAATTAAGAAAGCGAAACGGCTTAAAAATATACATCACATTTATTAGTACTGACACCACCACCACCGTGTACAGAGTCTCAGTCCTAACCTGTCTAACGATACGCTTCGGCCCTAGAGGCGGACACACCCGCCCGCCCCCGCCCTACGGCCGCTAAACCAACAGCCAGTAAATCACCCGGCAGGCTTTCACTACCCCAAAACAACTGAAACTTTGACTTTGTACTGTATCTGACACACACCACTGGGCTGCTTTTTAGCGTCTCTAAAAGGTAACACAATGTACAAAAAAGCAACGCTGGAAATAGCAAGAATCTCTGAGCCATAGAAAAGGTCCTTTTTTTTTTAATTTTGCGTTCTTCTTCTTCTTCTTCTTTGTCTTTGTCTACTTCCGTCTCGTCTTGGGATGTTTGAATAAGAAAAAACAATGCACTTATCTCTACGTAGCCACTGCCACCGCACCGCCCGTCAAGACACACAGGGGGGGAAAGATGCCGCTGCCCCCCGTGTCGTCGCCGCCGCCCCCACAGAGTTCCGGGAGACGTTCGGCATCTGTGTGGGGGGCACCCCCTGGCACCCTTCTAGGTCCCCCCCCCGATCCCCCCCGCAGAGAGCCTGTAGGGGAGGGTGGGCTCGCGGGTTGATGTGGGCGACTGGAGGGGTTGGGGGGGGATGAGGTGTCACTCTGGGCGGGACTTAAAAAAAAAAAGGTTTGATGTCGGAAAAAAGTACAACCGGCAGCTGAACCTTTCCACGCGACGTACGCTACGGTACACAACAATACAGTGACAGTGGAAAGAGCGCCGCCGAGTCAGAGGGTCTGCGGAGCGGTGGCACGGAGGGGGAGTCGGGAGAGGAATGTCGGACTCCCCCCCCTCCGTTGGTGCCTGCTTTGGGGTTCCGGTTTGGGTATCAGAGGGGGGTCTTGGTGGTGGTGGTGGTGGTGGAGGGGTAAGGCTGGAGCAAGCAGTCGGTCGGAGGTGGGGGACGAGGGAGCCGGCGGTCGACTGGAGGCCCCCCAGGGGGAGGTGGCACTAGCGGGGTGGGGGGGGGGGGCTGGTGGAGAGGGTCGGGGGGGAGGGGGGGGGGGGGGGGGGGGTTCCTCACCAGGAAGAGAAAGGCACCGGGAGGAGGAGCAGGAGGATGGAGGTCCATACGGGGTTGCTGGCGGGGCGATGCACCGAGCCCTGGGAGCTCTTGGCTCTCACACCTGACGGAGGAGAACATCATCATCATTAGTTCAATCATCGATCCTTTAATTAATCGCTTACAGGAGACGAAGGGAGGGTCGATTTCTTGAGCACAGTGGATTGAGGAGGCAAAGTACGCCAGCCCTTTTTCCTGGTCTTTTACACAGCTAGTTTTGCACGTGTTACTTTTGTATGGGATGAATAAGCTTGAACTTGAAGTTATTATTATATTTGACTTATTCAGATTTATTCAGATGCTTTTATCCAAAGTAGCTTGCAGCGATTCTTTTTTTAAGATACATTGATTTAAGCAGCAGGTAGGGACGTTGGGACGTTGCATTGCTTCAAGGACAACAAAACAAGACTTCAGACATTGGGGTTCGAACCAATAACATTTCGCCGGGGGCATCTACCCCCCTAAACACTAGACTACGCCGCTCCTGACCTGCCCTATATCCGTATCCATTCAGCTTTGCCGGGTGAATGGATGAGTCCTGTACGTGTTTCCCTTTTTCCGACTCTTCCTACGTTTCGGAAAGCGGTCGGCAAACAGATGCTCGAGGGGAACTTCCACCGGTATCGGAAAAAAGAACTGCAGTACCCAATCCTGAACCCGTCCGCTCTCTTTGGTCAGCAGAATCTCATCCCTATGATTAATTTCACTGTCACCCTTTTTCTGCTAAACATCTGCTGGGGCATAATAAGGCGTTTGTGGGAGTGAGGATGGCGGGCCACACGCCCAGGGTTTCACACACCTACTCTACCCTTTAAATTAGCCCAAAGGCGACCGATTGAACCCGAGGAGGGAATCTGCTAGACACAGCAAAACTGAGGGGCGGGGGCTGTAAACTTTACTCGTTTTGACTGCACCAAAGTTTATTGTTAGTATTTGTTCCTGGTATTTCTTGGTTCCCGGAGCTTCAATCGTTTTGGGGCGATTGCAGTCATGAAAACATGATAATGAAGGGTAGCTCTCCAGGACAAACGTTTAGAATGATAAGTAGTTAAATGCATTGTAGATTCAGCACCCCATTTCATAAGATTAGATAAGATAATGCTTCATTGATCCCAGGTGGGGAATTCTGGGTATCACATAACACAGTCAGGGTTGTCGAATTTTCAAAACAGATTGAAGACTTTTCCCAAGTTTTTAAGACTATCCTCTGGAAATAGGGGCAATTTGCCACCCATAAATAAAGGAAAAGGCTTGCTAATACCGCAGTCCATGTGGATAATGTTTCATTAATTCAAGTAAACGTAAACCTTTATTATTTTCCCTCCTTGCCCAGGCGGAGTCTTGTATTGAAATGGCCTATAAACCCAGCGCCTTGTTTCCTGAAAGTTAATTGGCTGTGCCAGCGAAGGTAGCCGTGTAAGGGAGGTAATTAAAACTGTATTAGCCAAAGAAAACTTGGCTTTCTCTCCAGCTGGGGCGCCTCAATTACGAGTGCTATCGGTGTAGCAACAGTATCTGCATAGTAATGGACCTCAAGCGGGGAGGGGGTGGAGGATAAACCAACCTCATTTCCCAACCCAACTCGGGGTCGTGACCCCACCTGATGGTGATGGAGCATTCTTGCAATAACTGCTATTAAAGTCCGCTGCTACTATTCCGGTTAAGGGTGCAATATTAGGTGTGAGTGTGAGCGTGATTCGCCGTTACAAGCCATTTTGAAAATCTGCCTCTTCTGACATCACAAGGGGGCATGTCCACCTAGATGTGTGCTAGATAGATCAGACCCCCAGCCTGCCCAGTGGACTGTAGCAAACGTTGCTCATCTATCCGTCCCACATCTAGGTTGACACGCCATCTTGTGATGTCAGAAGAGGCAGCTTCTCAAAACGGCTTCTAACGGCTATTCACACTCACACCTGGTGGTATTATTATGTCAGGATGAAGGCGGAGGCCTAATACACGGGTCGCCGGTCCAAAGCGTTTGCGACCACTTTGGTGAAGCAGCATTCACCCACCGGAGGAGGTCACGACCCGGACCTGGGTGCTGACCGCCCCCTCGCCTCCGTCACTCAGCGCCCGGACCTCCATGATGTAGGTGCCCCCCTCGGGCAGAGAGAGCACTGTTGAGGGGTTGATGGTCCGGGTCACCTGGTTGTGTCCTCGTCCCTCCTGGCGCAGGAACACCTGCAGGGGAAGCGCGGAGGAACGCGTTTAGTCCAACCTCATTGCCGATGCAATCCCTAATCGTTCCTAATCTGTAATCTAACATAACCTGGAAGGTTATCTAACTGTATCTGTAATCTAACTGTATGCGTGTTCCAACCTACTGTGATGTCCCTTAATGTAATCTTAACGAATCTGATGTAATATAGCCTCATCCGACTTTTATTCTAACCTAGCTTTAATGTAACCTAATCGGATCTGCAATCTGACCTAATCGGATATGCCATATATGTAATCAAAACTAATGTGAAATCAAATCATTACTTTTAACTAATCTGAAGTCTAACCTAATCTGTAATCCAATCTAATCTGTTAATAGATATAAATCGGATGTAAAGAAATCTAAATTGAGAAATGATGGCAGATCTTTACCATGTAACCCACGACATCAGACTCGTTGTCTTGGGCCCGGACCGGGTCCCAAGACAGGGACACGTTGTTGCCTTCCTGGATCCACCTCAAGTTCATGGGGGGCTGCTCCGGAGCTGGGGGGACACAGACAAATCCACGACAGTTCTGACAGGCCGTCTAGTCCCGGTACAAAAAGGCTCAAAGACCCACCGAAAATAAACCAATCACACAACAGCATGCTCTGTGGCATCTAGCACATCTCTGACACATCACTTCCACACCATGACACCTTTTTAGGGCAGAGGCGTCAGTGGAGAATGTGATTTATTCCCAGTGTTTTCCCCCCCGTGGTAACGCGATCTCGGAGAGAGAGGGCTGCGGTTACTTACCGCGGAGGCATCCAGAGAGACGGCTTCTTAAGCAACTGGGTCAATGTCTCAGCTACTCAGGGAGATGTGGAGCAAACCTTAACAAGCACACCCCACTAGACCCCATATGTACGGATACATATTTATAGCCTCTGGGTTGTCTTGGGGTGGGGTTGTGTCATGGGAAAATGGGTCCTGATATTAATATTGGTATGGTGACAAGTGTGTGTGTGTATGGTGACAAGTTAATTGAATGTCAAATGCAAATAAATGTTGCCTCTCCAGCCTTATACTGACCTCCATGAAGGTCACTTCCCTTTACCTTTGTTTGGTGAATATCACACCTAAATCTTTAATGTTCGTGCTTACAAATGAAGGTTTCCCCATGACAGCATGTCCACTGCATTGCATCTCTGACGATGCTCCGTGAATCGTGTCTGTGTGTCTTCCCACAACATTCAGCTCCATTCAACCGAGAACTTTGCCTTGGATATCGGCAAACTACTAACGTGTTCACCGCGCGGGCCATACGCCTTGCTGTGATCCAGGTTCAATTCCCACCTGCTGTTCTCTATGCTACATGTCGTTCCCTCTCACTCTCTGTTTCCTGTCGGTCTCCACTGTCCTGTCCATCAAGGTATGAGAAAATGCCTTGAAAATAATTGACTTTGAGGGAGTGTCTAACAAGAACGAATGAGTCTGACGGGGCGGTGTACTCACGGGTCTTGCGGGTCCTTGCGGTGGTGGCAGCGGAGGGCGGACCCTGCCCTATGGTGTTGAAGCCCCTCACCGTGACGTGGTAAAGACTGTTCCCGTCCAGACCGCTCAGGACCACCGAGGTCTCGTTCCTCACAGTCTGACGCTTTGATCCGGACTGCTCCTGCTGCTCCACGTCCTTCCAGAAGCTCACCTGAGAACGCAGAGCGAGAGAGAAGGGCTGGGACAGGGCGTAAAGCGTTGGCGCTGTCTCACCTGAGAACACACAGACCGTGGCGCTGGGTTGGGGACTAAAGGGTTGCAACAGTCTCACTCCAGAGCACAGAGAGAGGCACGGGGATCTGAACTAAAGGTCTGCTACAGTCTAATCTGAGAATACACAGAGAGGGGCTAGGATAGGGGGTAAAGTTTTGCTCCAGTCTCACCTGAGAATACACAGAGAAACGCAAGGATAGGCACAATAGGATTGCTACAGTCTCACCCGAGATGACAGAAGGCGCTTGGATAGGGACAAAAGGTCTGCTACAGTCTCACCTGAGAGGACAGAGTGGCGCTAGTAGAGGACGTAAAGTTTTCCTACAGTCTCAACTGAGAGGACAAAGAGGCGCTAGGATAGGTAGTGAAAGTCTTTTAAGGTCGAAGTCAAACCCATGTCAAGCTGAAGGGAGTTTCTTAAGCATGTTTGATGGTGCAGGTATGATAAAACAAATATTGTACCGTAGGTCTCATATACGAAAAGAACCCCTGATGATTTGTTGCCATGGGCAAAGTACTTAGTATTGGTGCAACATGCATACATTCATTGATATTATTAGCAGATATTGCCCGGGTTAAGATATGTGTGTAGATGACCAATTTATTTTGTGCAGCAGGTGCACAAAAATAGCAAAAGTTGACATCACAAAAATGTTGAGTTGAACTACAAATGGGATCACAGCTCCAGAAAAGGGTTGCAAACCAATAATAACTAAAGGTTAAGTGCACAGTCAAACATGTGACACAGAGGAGGCTGTGCGTGAGTGTGTCTCGCGGTGGTGGCACACCACACAGACCTCGTAGCGCTCGGGTCTTCCAGGACCGGGGATGGGGGGTCTCCACGTGACCCTGACCTCGGAGGCAGATATTCCGGACGCCTTGACGTCCGAGGGGGCCTCCCTGGGCTCTGGACAACACAACACAGCGCGGCTTCAGACCGGTGGCAGTGGAGGTACGCGCGGTGTGCGGCTAATCTCATTAAGTAGTAAAATAGTAGCGAGCAAGAGGTACAAGTGGACTTTACCAATTCTGAGCTGGGGGATGTTAGCATGTAGCTGCGGGATGTTAGCATGTAGCATGTAGCATAGCTGTAGCATCACAGCGATCCGACGCCATGCAGGCATTCAATCAAATCAAACCAATTTTCTATTAAGTTATATGCTACACTGAACATAGGTAATTATATAAAAGGGTTAAAAAAATGATTACATAAAAAAAAAAAAATCGACACTTTATTTTCATGTTTTTGGAGTGGAATGAGCGGCAATGAGCAGCCATGCTGCCAGCCTGGTCCCTGTAGCGTTGCCACAAAGTGCAGGAGTGCGGATGTTAGGGCCAAACCCTGATTATAAAATGGATGGTTTGCAATGCTTAATCAGATTTTTTCGATTCGCCCAGAAACCAACTCCAGCTGTGCTGGGGTAGGGCAGGATTGTTACCATGCATTTTCTCTCCGCAGCAGTTAAATACATTGCACCTGTGACTGCATGACAATTCATTTGTAGTACTTATGTACCCCCTACATGCTAGCCTGTGTTGCTTGGCAACTATTTTGCCTTCTTGAGCAATCTAATTGCTTGGCGGAACAAAAGATGATTTGTTTCCAATCAATTATCGCTGTTTCTTTTCCTTCAATCTTACCAGGTAGTCTGAAGTAACCATTTTAGCAACCGTTTTAAAATGAGGAAATCGTGATAAAAAGGGTGATAAGTTAACGGTTCCTAAAACATCGGCCCTAGCTGTCCTTAAAAGGTGACATATTATACCACCAGGCGGGAGTGTGATTAGCCGTTACAAGCCGATTTGAAAATCCGCCTCACAAGTGGGCGCGGCCGCCTAGATGTGTTCTGGATAGATCAGCCCACCAGCGTACCATGTGGACTGTAGCAAACGTTACTCATCTATCCGTCATACATCCAGGTGACCATGCCCACTTGGGACGTCAGAAGAGGCAGATTTTCCAAACTGCTGCTAACGGCTAATCACACTCACACCTGGTGGTATAATATGTCACCCTTAAAGGAGAGGACCAAGCGCCCTCTTCGGGGTGGTGTCGCTGAACTCACCACCCTCGGCCGAGTACACGGTGACCACGGCGCTGAAGGGCCCGTCCCCCTTGTTGTTGTAGACGCCGACCTTGACCTCGAAGGGCGTGAGCGGCGGGAAGGTCTCGTCGCGGTACTTGTACGTGGTGGAGTCGGCCGAGGTCACCATCTTCTCCTTCCAGCCGCGCGTGCCGTTGGCGCGGAACGCCACGATGTAGCCGAAGCCCTCGCCGTTCTGGAACTCCTCCGACACTGGCTGGAGGGGGGGAGGGGGGGGGGGGAGACGGGGGAGGAGGAGACAAAGGAGGAGAAGGAGGCGGACAGGAGGCGAGGGAGGAGACAAAGGAGGAGGAGATGGAGACAGAGGAGGAGACAGAGGAGAGGGAGGAGACGGAGACAAAACAAGAACGTTTAAAACTGCCTTACTTCCACTGAAAGCCACTATCTACAGGGTTATTTTCTTTACCATAAATAGTGTACGTCATAGTCTTCCTGCATGACATGTACCATGTCTGATCAAACCATCGGTCACCCCTTCCTCTCATCTGCTAACGTAGCCGCGTCTCCAGTGTCGTATTAGAGAGTGAGCAAGCCAAGTGAGTCAATAAGTCAAGAAATATTTCAGAAAAGTGTTACCAAACCTAAAAGGAAAATGTTCTTAATGAAGATACAAAAATATCTTCAATGTTTGTATTTAATCGAGAGAGCCGCAGAGACACCTCCGTTCCCCTGGAAGGCTTCCAGAGCAACGGGAGGAAATGGGTTCTGTTTAAAATGACTTGTAAATGCCACACGTTTTTTTTTCCAACGGCAGGCATGAGCGCTTCCGTTAATTGGGATCAGTGACCACAAACAAGACTTAAAATTGGGATCACCGTGGGGACGGACCCCGGCGTGTGAATGAGCCCGGACAGATGGACGAGGTGCCGCCACACTGCCACCATGTAATGGGGTTGTCACACTGCGAGACAATGGCCCGCCATTTTGGAATGTTAAAATACCACATTATAATACGAGTGGGGGAAACAACACGAAACAAAGGAGTAATTGTGGTGCTACGTTCTGCCCTGGAGGCGGGGCTTGTCATTTATTTAATCCTTCTTTCCTGGTGACGGTCGCTGTCCGCCAAAGTTAATCACGACACGGTGGATCCTCCGCTAATGGAAACAAATCTGATCTGGCGCCCGGTCGCACGCCACAGCCTGTTTCGCGGTGACGGGTTTTAAGGGGACACGTTTGACTTGGCTGGAGAGAGGTTGCGGAGTGGGGGGCGTGTGGTTGGCTGGCAGGGACGCCGGCAGGATGATGTAGGTGTTGCTAGGGAGCGGTGACACCGGGATTGGGGTCCCCCCGCACCTGCTGTACTCTTAATCAAATCAAATGCAATTTATTAAGGAGATGGGCTCCAATTAAACGATGGGCTGCAGGAATTACATCTTCCACTAAATGTGATCAATCACAACCACCTGCCGCTACTAATTTTGGCAGCGAGTGTGCGCCGCTGCTGCAGTGTGTCGGTTCCCGTGTGTGTTCTGTCTGTTCAAAGGTAGAACCGTCCTCCCCCCCCCCCCCCCCCCCCCCCCCCCCCGCCCCCCCGAAGACATCCCCAGAACGGGGGAAGGCTCAGCCCCTCGGATGGTCTGTGGAGGGGATCCTCACGTTTCGTTCAACAATGACCAATCACCGTGACGGCTCGGTTTATGAGAACGATCGGCGGAATGAATTAGGGCCCATCAAGCGCATTACCCGAGCTGGCCCGGCTTTCACACAAAACACGGCGTCCACGAAAACGATCATTAGTTTATCAATTAATCACTGCTCACCGCCAGGAAACACCGGAGGAAACAGATTACAGGAGCCCCCTGCCATGGAGAAGAGCTCTCCATCACGGGTACCACACACCCACACACACACACACACACACACACACACACACACACTGTGTGACACGGTGTGACGCAATACAAAAGTGTGACGCAAAACTGTTGATTTGTGTCAACTAAGCTTCAGCGTTGCATTTAGAAAGCACTTAAACACTTAGTTTCATCTCTGGGTGTAGATAGCAATGTTCTGGTAGAATGGAACCTTTTGTACTAATAAGAATCCACCTCAGACACAAAGCTTCTCTGCAATCTGTGTCCGGTTGAAAAAAGCGTGGTTGCGCTGCACTTTTTGCTTTGTAGCTCCTCCAACTTTAAGTGGCTACGCTTTCTTTGTTCTTAGCCCTGCTTCTTAGTCGCTCTGGCTTTAAGTGTGTTTGTGCTCAACTCAATGACTCAATGTAAATGTAAACCACTACAGATACAAGCAAGGTCATCAGGGATGGAAGCCAGGGATTCAGGAGGAACAACGCGTTGTTCAGCAGCTCTGGGCCCCTATGCTGCCCCAGGCTATACGTTTCCATGTGTTTGCCCAACACCTAACCTCTCTGACAGCAGCTGGTCTCTGAGAAGAGGTGGCAGCGCCGTCGGCATTGGAGTCAGTCCGAGGCGCGTGGGTGAATGTGAAGGATGTAACGAGAAAAGTTGATGTGGCCGCACGCGCCCGCTATACCCGCTGTGACATTCAGCGACTCGGTTTGACAATAAACTGGGGATCAGTTAAACAAGGGAGACGATAGAAAGACAAAAAGTTGCTGCATAATTAAAGTCCCAGAGCCTCCAGAATCCACCCTGTATTACCATAGGCATCATTAGCATGCTCATATTAGCAAAGCATTTAAGACCACGGAGGAGAGAGAGAGAGAGAGAGAGAGAGAGAGAGAGAGAGAGAGAGAGAGAGAGAGAGAGAGAGAGAGAGAGAGGGCCGAGTCAGAGTGAGTGAGAGAAATATCTATAATTGCGAGAGAGAGACACACACACACACAAAAAGTGAGTGAGAGAGAGAGAGACAGAGAGAGAGAGAGCAAGGGGGAGGGAAGTGAGGGTGAGTGACAGACATATAGAGATAGTATAACTAGGGGGTAATTATACTGAATGGGGGAGAGAGAATCGAAGAGATGGTGAGAAAAAGAGCAAGAGAGTGTGAGAGAGAGAGAGAGAATGAGAGCGGGAATAGCGAGAGAGGCAATTGTTCTAGGAGGCAGGGCGAGAGTGAGAGACATAGAGTGATACCATAATGGTCCTGGACTGTAGTGTGTGGGCCTAGCGGCTGTAGTGAGTGCGACCAGGGGGGCATCACTAATGTCCCCCCCCCCCCCCCCCCCCCCCCGTCTCCCTCCCTAACGAGATGGTTGAACCATGTGGGGGAGCCTATTTAGTCATTCATGCCGCCTAATAACCCAGCTACCCCTTCACGGCCGCGGGGGGACTCTGACGACCGCCCCTACGGATGACTGGACAGGCGGAGAGAATGCCTCGCCGCTGCCCAAGACCCGGACCGCCGGGAGAAGGAGGAACATTCCCGCTCCGTCTCCTTCAATATTCATGTCCATTGATCGCCGGCGACAGAGCGCTGATTTATCTCCACGGGCGACTCAGCTGGAGCGCGACGAAGCGCGGTCGGAGATGAAATGGGAAGTGGGGGGAATGCGACGCGGGCCAAACTGGATGAACCCGGGCGGGCCGCACGCCAGAGTCCGGTCGTGTCACGCGTGTCCAGCTGCGAAAACCGTCCAACTGGCTGATGGGGTAATCACGGGGGGTGGAGGCGATGGTGCCTCATTGGCTGAGCTCGTGTCATGGAAGACGCTGTTCTCTGCAGGATGACTTTGTCGTGATGTCGTTTATTGTAGATGTTTAGAAAAGAGGATTCGAACAAAAAGTGGGCGACATGAGTGTTCAGAGGTCTTCTGTACAATGTGGCGCGCTTTAGCAGACATTCATTTAAAGTTATTTGTTAACATGAAATAGGAATCCTTGGAACTTTCCTTCAGATTAATGTGTGGGCGCATTCAGTTCTCCCGTTCAACATTGGTACCATCTTCTTTTAGGTAAGCCAGAAAATATTTTATATCGTAATAGTCATGTGTCATCTGGTCCATCTGGCTTATCTACACCTTTTTAATACCACTCACAACACAGTTAAATACAGATTTCACGGCCCGGAGACAAATGGGTAAATGACAACCTGGAATGGTTTTATAAGTATACACGTTTGTGTGTATCATAATTTGTTTGTTGCTCCGACCGGTTTTTGTCAAGAGTACTGACCAGCAAAGTAGAGAGGTCAACACAGCTAGTGCATGCAGTGAGATGAACATGAGTGTTTATTTCACATTAAATACAGAAAAGTTTTACATTTACTGGTTTAAGATTTCTTATGAATCCTCTTCGGACAGTTGCAATATATATATGCAAGTCTGATGTAAGACTGATATTATATATTATAGAGGCGTTTTAAAAAGTTGAATACCACCCTGTCTTTTTATTCATGTATTTTTGATTACATAGATTGGGAAACGTGAGCTGTGAACACATTCTAACGGTTTACACTGCAGTGTAAGCTCATGATTCTACATAAGATAATAGTGTGTTTTTCAGAGTGGCATCAGCCATCAATAATATGAAAAAAACAAAAACGTTGATTGTTCGGTTAGGATCCAAGTGGCATCTGCATCCTCATATTACACATGGTCCTGGTTGACAATTCTATTCATGGAAAAATTATCAAGGATTTTAATAGGAATGTGTTTTGGGCATCAGCGACGCTCTGTAAAATGCTAATCTACACCCATCAAAGCGATGGTGCATAAACCAAGGGCTGCCTAATCCCTAGCAGAGTTGGAGGCAGTCCTGGGCGCCACACAGGTGGGGGGGGGTGGTGGTGGTGGTGGCGATGTTGGAGGACGTCCTCTAAAGCTGTGTCAGCATGTTCCCAGTGGTTATGAACAGATCGGCATCTACTTCTCGAAGACGCTGAAGTGAAACACATTCGCGAGCGAATGAACCGGCCACCTGTTGCCTGAGCTGTAGGCTCTGAACGAGGGGTACATTGGACTACTTTTATGTTCTACCAAGAGGGACTTCATTTCTGGCAAATCGCGTCTCAGTTGCCAAGAGTGCAGCCATGCAGAAGTGCCTTGTGTATCTACAGGCGTGCACGCCCTACATATGGGCCCGTCCTTGCCCTTATGTCTTTATCCATCCCGTAGCTGTGAATACACCAGCGTCCATGCTAACATCCATGCAAACATAAAGGCTAATATCAGCTCAGGCTCACCGACTCCCTTCACCATTTGATAGAGAGGAACCATGACTGTGATACTGGCAACACACACACACACACACACACACACACACACACACACACACACACACACACACACACACAGTTTCAAAACAAACAAACACACAACCAACAACCAACAGGACATGATTAGGGAATTGAAGACACGTCTCTGGAGCAGTCAGTCAACAACAGTACCCACTAGCCTGTGTCTATTTCAAATTAGAAGACTTCCGTCCACCTCTGAAGATACAGACCTTCCAGAACAATTAGCTCCCAATAAGAAACATTTGTAAACTATTGTGCTATTTTTATTTTTTACCAATAACCAAAGTGTAATTTCAATTACTCCTCTCAATTACCCCTCCCTCCACCCATAAAGTGCCCATACGCGCCACACACACACACACACACACACACACACACACACACACACACACACACACACACACACACACACACACACACACACACACACACACACACACACTTGCTGAAAAAGGCTGATTTGGATCATTCAAATCAGCCTTTTATCAATGCCAAAAGTATCAATGCCCCCAAATCCACAGAGGAAGTAACTCGGTTAAAAAGGAAGCAGCCCTACTTAGCACTATGCTCGCCGTAGCATGAAACAGCTGGCCTCTCCTCTGGGCTTGACCTCCCCCCACCCCCCAGCTGCCCCCCCAGACTGAGAGAATCGAGGCAAATCATAAGAGAACACACACACACAAAACTACCGCCATGCCCTCTTTCCTTTGACCGACTGGAAAGTTCCAGCTCTCTCTCTCTCTCTCTCTCTCTCTCTCCCTCTCTCTCTCTCTCTCTCTCTCTCTCTCTCTCTCTCTCTCTCTCTCTCTCTCTCTCTCTCTCTCTCTCTCTCTCTCTCTCTCGCTCACAGTCTCAACCGACCATAACGTCCAATGCTTTGTGTGTGTGTGTGTTTCCCACTTGTGGGAGTTGAGACCCTCATACCTTGACGCCATCCACCGCGCAGCCTGCCCACACAGCCGCTGACAGGCTGTGATCACGCACCGCCACGTGCCACGTTGTCTGTGCGTGGGCACCGTGGCGCTGGTCCTCAAAAGGCATGAGACAGACGGACGGGACGGAACCGACGGGCCTGTTCTACCGGGGAGATTGAAGTGGGTCAACAGCTGCGTCCGTGGAGCTGAATTCCCACTCAAAACACCAACCACTGGAAATGACAGCACAGCGACGGCGACGCTGCCGGTGAGCACGTTAGCTGTATTAGCATCGAGAAGACGCAAGACTCACGATAAAAAAAAACACCCAAAACACATCCGGCGACCGGATGAATCGCCGATCGCTCTTCATAGAGCCTAAAATGACCGGTCCCGGTGACTTGGTCGACCTGTCGTCGAACCTGTCGACCTGCGTGTATGTGACCATTTCTCAGACAATAAGTTGCATTTTCGACGATGGCAGTTTGTTTTAATAAATGTTCCTGGCAAATGCAAGAAAGAAAACTTGTTCAGTTCGACAGCCTTTGTTTTCACTAGGCAAGAACAACAACAAACCAGCTGGATTCTGACAGCCTGAATATCTCGCTTCTGGTGCCTTTCTAATTTAAATCCAACCATTTTCTCTTTAGCCTGTCAAGTTTTCGTAGAAAATCCACATACCTCTAACGACCAGTATGAATGACATGTACTTGGCATGCATTGCATTGCAATTCCAGGATTGGATTCTACAGCAGGTAAGGTTTAAAGATTCTCTCTCTCTCTCGCTCTCTCGCTCTCTAACTCTCTCTCTAACTCTCTCTCATGCTCACAGTCTCAACCGAGTTTTGATTTAATAGACCGGTTAAGGTCTAATTGAGGGTCTTTCGGGTTTAGGATATGCCTTGGCCTAGGCTCGGTTAAGATCAGGGTGTGTTTGAGGTAACATTTAGGTCTAGGTTTGGTTCAGGGTAGGTTAGGTTTAAGTTGGTTTTGGGTTTATATTGGGTTAAGGTTAGGTTTAGGCTGGTTTTAGGTTTAGATTGGGTAAAATATTAGTGTCAATAGGACACTACGAGACAATTGATTAATCAACACTTAATAAAACACAAATTATACCAGGCAAGACATGCATTACCGGGTAAACGTGCTGCATATGCAGCAAACGCGTTGAAACAGTGTTAATATGTCCAGACACAAATAGTACACATGAGGAGCCACTGGTTTAAATAGCGCCAGCTTCTTCCGGCCGGTTGGGGCTCGTTTTCCGTGACCTTTCATATCAAGAATCACATTTTAATAATTGATAGCCGAGTGTTCCTGGGGGGGTTGAGCAGGGTGCTGCCGGTGAGAGATAGGACTGAGGCTGTTGGCTCTCAAACCGCGTCGACCGCCCAGCAGGGCGAAGGGAATATCGTCTGTTAG
Organism: Gadus morhua; assembly: GCF_902167405.1. Taxonomy (NCBI): domain Eukaryota; kingdom Metazoa; phylum Chordata; class Actinopteri; order Gadiformes; family Gadidae; genus Gadus; species Gadus morhua. The sequence continues at coordinate 6,411,033 of NC_044063.1, forward strand.
TCGCAATGTGTAACATTTCTCTAGCTCCTCGCTTTATAGAACGTAGACGTGTCTGAAGTCAATGCTGATCGATGGTGATCTCAAAATTGTTTAATAAAAACACATCCTATTAATGATATCTACAGCAACAAAAAATGCTGGCCAGCCTGAATCTCTCCATTTGATTCTCAGATTCGTACTACCCAGCCAAGCTACTCTCGTTCACGTAACACAACTAACTAGTGGTGAGAGTGGACAGAACGCAATAATCCGTTTTTCTTATTCTCATCCAACACATAATAATAAAAATAATAATAATAATAATAATAATACAATATCTCAAATTTGTTTGCGTTAGTGAGTGGGAGAGCGTGCAAGTGTGTGTTCGTTTGTGTGAATGTTCGTTCCCGAAAAGTTGGTTGCACTGTAGTTGACACTGTGTGTGTGTGTGTGTGTGTGTGTGTGTGTGTGTGTGTGTGTGTGTGTGTGTGTGTGTGTGTGTGTGTGTGTGTGTGTGTGTGTGTGTGTGTGTGTGTGTGACTGTCCCTGTATATTTTTGTGTGAGAGTGTGTGTTTGTGAGAGAGAGCGGATGTCTGTGTGTTGTCAGCATGTGTGTGAGAGTGTATGTCTGCGTGGGTGTGTGAGAGAATGTCAGGAAATTAACCGCCACGGTGGTTAAAGAAGAGCTTTTTAAATGCAGTCAATTTAAACTTTATTGGTCGCATTAGAGCACTGAACTGGACATGGGGATTATTGGACCATGTGACAATCCCTCTCCTGTCTCAGAATCACTCTTATAAAGCGCCACTTCTATCTTGTTAAATTGTGCTAAGGGTAATTTGATGGATATGAATGTTTAATGGCAGAGGCCCATCCAGATAAGAGAAGGATTATCATTCTGCACATAAAACAGAAGAATTTCACCAGAAATGATTCGAACTTGGTATTATATAACATTACATATAGCGGTTATATTAGAGCTGCTGTTGGCGAGATGTGAGAGTTTCAAAGAGACGGACAGAGAGATGAACAGAGCAACATTCCCTACCTCTCAAACATTAAAGTGTTGCATTTCACGTGTCTGTGTTTGAACAATGATAACACTGTGTTTGGGTGCATGTGATTGACAGGCCGGGCGGATATTCCAAATCATTCAGGGCCTCTCTGCTGTCTGTCTGTCACAATGTGCCGGGGGCGGTCCAAAATCTAAATTGGCTCATAGGGAGGTCAACTTGATACAAATATTCTCACGGAGCACTTCACTCACTGATGGCTGAGGGATGGCAATGGCACTTCTAACAAATGACACTCAAATAATAGCACGTTTTACCTACAGGACCGTTAACAATACTATATTTTACTTTCTATGTAATTTTAATATAATTTACTCATGTTATATATCATTTCCTTATATGAATATCTAGAATGTCTGACACCATATATTCTAAAATAACAAAATAATGAGATATAAAATAATGAGCCATTCATTCAAAAGTAGTTAACAATTCCATAATAAAAACCTAGCAATCATTCCATAGTGTTTATATAGACAGCCTACGTTCCTCTGTCTTCTTTACAATTCTTTATCCATCTTCATTCTTATCACCCTCACCCATACTCATAGTTGTACTGTGGGCCAGGGATGGAAATGAACACCCGCAACACGCCATTTGCGGGTGGATTTGTATGGTGCCGGGTGAATTGTGTCACTTCACCCGCCACTGTGTCTGGTAATACTTTCCAATCGGGTCCGATCAAATTTGCATATTTAATACATTCGTCCAATGGCGCAGCAGTTCCACAACCATTACTGTCAACATCCGGCCCCCTTCTTCTTCTACGCCTCTTTTGCTGAACTGCGACTGTCAACATCCGGGATAATATACCGGTAACAGGGCTCTCAAGTCTCACGCATTCGGCGTGATGTGACTGAATATTTATGCATTGAAATAACGTATCTGGATTTTAATTTCAACGTAATCAACGTCCCCACGTTGAATTTTTTAACGTTGAATATTTAATTTTGAATTTTTGACATTGAAAAATAAAGCTGAATAGGAGTTCAATTAAAATCCAGATATGTTATTTCAATGCATAAATATTCAGTGCTTAGAGTTCAATGGCTTTTTATTTTCAAAATCCGTTGGCACAGATTTACTTCCATAGAATTGACTCAAACATTTTGTGGTTGAGAGGGCGTATCGGTTTCCACCATATAGGTTTCTACAGGACAAAATCTGTGTGGGGGTGGGGGAATCTAGTGGGGGATATTTTCAACAAAAGAACAAGGAATTGAAAGTTATTTACAATAGGCCTAGGCTACATTCATTTCCCATGATGGCAGCAATGTTCCACTTTCAGCTGGAATTCACCGGTACATCAAAACCACGGGTCTTCTTTCGATTTCAGTTCCCTTTATTTATTCACACAGTTCAGCAGCGGCATTAATTTAGAATCAGAGCCCGCATTAAATCTGCATTTAGGGCGACTATCACTACCCAGCCGAAAGATAGATGCGCTATAAATGGTTTTGTATACAGCAGTCAGGAACATGGGCATAGTTGTGGAAGTGCTGGTGTTAGAAAAAAAAAGTTGACGGGAATTAAAGTGCTGCACATCGACTGTACAAATGTACATTATTCATCACAAGAATTTTAATTCAGAAATCGAATAGGCTAATAAAGTCTGAATTGTGAGATAAAATTCAGCATTCTGATAATAAAGTCAGAATATTTGGAAAAAATCCGAATTCTGATAATTAAATCCAGCAATAAAGGTTCAATTAAGAAGGTTCTCACCAGCCATTTGTCACCAGGTCACGATGTCGATTTTTTTTTTAAAGTAGTTCACTAGCGTGCAATAATTTGCAGTGTCAAAATTCTGAGAATTTAGTCAGCATTCAGATTTCTCGGAATTCTCTGACGCTGCAAATTAAAGCGCAACTACTAGCGAACTACTTTCAGCGTGACTGGAGAGAACTTCCTTAAATTAACCTTTAATGCTAGATTTGCACGAACGCTTTTGTGTGAATTAGTTTGGTTCTCTTTCATGGAAGCCGGAAGTGGGAGATTCCTGGGGCTTGCCCCATGAATTCAACCCATGCACACGTTGCACTTCGTATTTCTCACGTAGAGAAATTACCAGGATAGCGCCCACCAATTTGGGCCGCTATTTAACAGATACAGGTTGGAATCAAATGTGTTTCCCGTACGTAGGGTAACCAGACGTCCTCTTTTGCCCGGACATGCCCTCTTTTTGAGACACACACAAAAATGTTTTGCGGAATTTCAAAATCGTCCAGGATTATATTAAAGCCTCATACATGTTCACATTGAATTTGCGTTGCGTTTCTCTGGGTCGTTCACAAACTAGTTAGGCTACGCCCTCCCCTATTCAGTTCTGTTTGCTTTGCATTGATGGAAGTGAGTAGGGGGAGTGGTTAAGTAGACTAGAGCATTCAGATTGGACGGTTTGACTTACTCAGTTACCGTTGTGTTTTGTATTAAATTTTTTACCATTAGTTTTATAGGGACAAACATTAACACATTTCTCCTACAGGGGATTGATAAAGTTCTATCTAGACTATTGAACAGAAAGAAACACTTGGTCATACTTTACACACTTTACCACTGCATTGGCCTAATGCCACAGATATATTTTCAGCATTGTCTGAATTCCACATAAATATATAATTATGTTTTTGCACGTTTGCAACGTTTAAAAGTTCAGGGTATAAAGTTCAAGTATATGCCTCTACTTGTATTGCTTAAGCCAATAGCCTTTTGAGGCAGTGTTTTTTCTGAATATTAGTGTTAAGGGCCAATAATGCTTACTATCATACGTTAGTTACCAGGTCTGTGGACACATAGTCACATGTAAATAACATGTTATGATGGGGTAGCCATGCATGTTGTTTTATTGACGTTTTCAACTCAGTTACTTGGTAGAACCTACTTACAGTAAAAATCACCTCTGATGGAAAAAAAGATTTGTATGAAAAATACCTTTTGTTATCTATTGTTACTATTGTATTGTTTAAAATGTACGCATATATTAAAAAAATATGTAGCGGAAAAAAAGTGGCTGGTAAAAAAGATGAGTGGCTGGTGGGCAAAAAAGTTAATTTCCATCTCTGCTGTGGGCACACTTACGTTTACATCTGTACACATTGTCTAAAGTATAACCTATATGAAACTATAGGGTGCAGAACACGCATACACACACACACACACACACACACACATTGGTCTCTCTTACTTGTCTAACAAATCCGTCCAAATAAATACAAACAAAAACAGTTTAACACACATGCACAGGACACGTAGATTAGCTTAACATTACAGCGCGTGCTTCTCCATTCAATTATCTATTATTAGCATACAGTCCTTTTCAAATCTGTTGAACATGTTTACGTGTTGGTTTGTGTTAAGGGCTGAGGGTACACTGGTAGTTCGCAGGTGATCACTGTGGCTGGACGCACACGTCCACACAAGCTTGCACGCATGCACACACACACAAACACACACATGCTTGCTCAAAGACAATCGTTTTTGTGGTTATGTCACCACATGCGAGCAAATAACATTAAATCATATAATAAAATGTACATCGAATAACATTTTGAATCATAAATTGCCTGCACTACTACAAATCATATCCTGTAAGATCAATACAAATACCTTCAACGTTTATTCCTTAAGGGTTTATTTCAAGATTTTTCTTTGGATGTTTTAATCCCAAGTGTATTCCTTTAGAAGTTTAATTCTAAAGTCGATTCCCTTAGAAGGTTTATTTCAACCTTCAATTATTTTGAAGGTTTCTTCCAATGTTTATATCTTTAGGTTTATTCCACTTATTTACTTTCCTTTAGAACGTAAATTTCTTTTGACCATTTATTCCTTGAATGTAAATATAAAACGATTATTCTTTAGAATGTTAATTGCATACATTTTTTTTATTCCATAACACTGTTATTCCAATATAATGTTTATTCCTCTAGATTGCCTATTCCTTTAGAATGTTTATTCCTTTAGAATGTTAATTGTGTAAGATTGTTATTCCTTCGGATGTACATTCCTTCAGAAAGTTCATTCTTTTAGATAATTTATACCTTTAGATTCTTTACTCACGTTCCGCCTTTTTTCCTACATCATTTTTTACTGGGAAAGGTTTCACATAACAGAAGCAAGCTGGCTCACTTTGTGTTAAAGCCAGTTGTGTTGCCGTGGAGTCATGTCTGAGACATAGTACATTGTAGTACACACCCTAATGCCTTCCCTCTGCTTTGTCTTTTTTGTCTACCTCAATGCCTTTACAGCTGGTACGACAGTGATTCTGCCATCCCTCTGTGCCCTTTTCGTTAACTTAACAAAAAACATCTGCTTTACCGTGTGTAAAAAAATGTGTTTTTTCCCATGTCTCCAAGAAAGAAAAAAACAGTGCAGATAGTGTAAAACTGTATAATGCAAGACACAAACCTTCAAGGTTCAACGCTAATCTCACTTAAAAGGTTTGACATTCATGCATAAAATATGTAAAATATAATTGATTTATTATTATATATATGATTATTTTTGACAGTTATTCATTCTGATTTACCCAAGGGAATTCAGATCCATCAATGAGCAGGTAGGGATAAGGGCATCTTGCTCGAGGATGCCTTCAGGCAGACCTCTGGGATCGAACCCTGAACCTTTCGACGGAGACCCTGACCTACTTGCCTATAACCACTAGACATTCCAGCCCAACTCTTATTCCATCCATCAACACCCCATTTGTCTGGAGGCTGATGGTTGCACACAGCCCACACTCAAACCAACGGCCAACTGCCTTCATCTGACCACTTCGTAGCATCTCGTTGCATTGAAACAAACTGCGAAGATTGAATACGGATTCGCTGGTTGTGTGCTACCAGCACAAAACCAATCAGAGGCTTTCAACCTCAGACCCCAACGCTCTCATATTTTGCGTGTTGAATCGGAGCAGACACCGTCGGCGCGGTTCGAAAAGCTTCCAACACAGCTGAACACACTGAAAAGATTTGTTCCAGAACGGGTCAAAGCCTCCCCAAACGGTTGGGCCAGTGTGTAGCAGCCTTAAGCCCTCTTTATTTGGCTCTAAAGCAGACGCAGATAGAAAACAAACGCCCTTGATTTAGCCGGGATATTCAGAGACTTTATGGATTTCATTAATGGCCGCCCTCGTGCGTCTCCCCCATAAAACGAAGCTGTCAAACGACAGAAAGTTGCCATCAGTTGGGGAACGATCCCAAAGCCACAGTAGAAGGGATTTGGGCCACTTGTACAGCAGCATTATGTCTCCTCTGTGGACGCTAACACAGCAGCATTGTGGGGCCACATCTGTTGGTCCCTTCACCCTGGACTACTGAGAAATATCAAACCTATCTATCTATATAGTCTCTAGACTGTTCCAAAATTAAATCGACCCATCTATCTATATCATCTCTAGACTGTTCCAACATTAAACCGATCTATCTATCTATATCATCGCTCGACTAATCAACATTAAACCAACCTAGCTATATCACCTCTAGACTGTTGAACATTAAACCAACCTATCTTTATCATCTCTAGACTGTTGAACATTAAACCAACCTACCTATATCCTCTCTATCTTAATGTGGCATTAAACCAACCTGTCTATCATATCTCTATTTTAGTGTTAAACATTAAACCAACCTATCTATATTATAAATGTCTTACTGTTAGAATAAACCAGTAACATCCTTAGACAGTCAAATCACACCCTTTCCATACTGCCTTTTAAACGTCGTGCCAATCTATATATAGCATCCTGAGACACTCTGAGACCCATTATACATTTCTATCTATGTCATAGACCTATAACATCCTCCCTGGCCTACCGTTTGAACATTAAGCCAACCAAGCATCCCATCCTTCCCCCCCTACCTTTCATAACATCAAACCACCGCTTCAGCCTCCGTCTCTGAGCCTGCCTGGCACTCCCGGCTCCTCCTCCTCCCACCACCTCCACCTCCACTCCGCCGCGTTTGAAACTTCATCCCGACCATCTGCGTTTTAATTAGGTGCTGCTTTGATGATGCCGAGGATAGGATGACATCACCGCAAGACCCCCCTCTCCACTCCCCTCCTCACATCATCTAAGAGGCGGCGGCAGGGGGGGGGGGGGGGACCCACAACGTCTCCCGCGTGAGGCAGGCCTGGCGTACCGGCAAGCGATGCCCGTCGTCCGCAGACCTTAAAGTCGTCAGAGCGTTGCCTTCACGCCCGCAGAGCCGTCAGGACGAGTGCCGTCCATCAGCCGGGGGTTTATCACCTGAACCGCCTCTGGCAGGATTTTTTCCCGGGTCGCCGGGTGGAAAGAAATAATTTGAAAGCAAAAAAAAACGAATCGAATGAATGGCACGTAGGCACCTCGACGTGACCATTGAGTCGCATTCGCCTGCAGGATTTATGAGCGGTGGGGCAACAGGTACAGTCCCCCTGGGGGGGGGGGGGGAGACTGCAGTGAGGAGGACGTTTTAGCCAGAGCTCTGGGGAGCGGGGTGGCTCTGATATTCCCGCCCACACTGCAATGAGAGAGGTTAGGCCGCCTTTAGGTTTAGAGGAAAGAGTCCTGTGTCTTTAGATCCACACATGGAGCACCTAGAGATACACACACAGGCAAGGTGTGTGTATATTGTAATAATGTTCACACTGAAAGGTAAACATTAGCCGGAGCCTGGGACCTTGGTTTGCATCAATAATTAATGCAGAAGCACAGCCTTAAAGAAAGAAAAGAATGCTTGAATTGCTCAGATTTCTGGGTTGTGAGATAAGATGAGGGGGAGGGTGGGGGAGCTTGTTTTGCTTGGGAGTTTCATCCAAAGGTTAAGAAAAGAAAGAAAGAAAGAAAGAAAGAAAGAAAGTTTAGACAAGAATTCATGGTATTATTCCAGAGCCATTCAGGCATTGAGGTTATCGTACAATGTTATTTAAAACCTGACTTGAATACCGTAGTAGCCCATCTGACACCACGGCCGAGAGCTGTTGCTCGCGGACTGTGGCTCCTCTGTCCTGCGACTTTAAATTCATACAGGACACTTAACTATCTGTATCTGTCATAGTCCACAGAGTGCTTCCCACTGACCGAGTGGGCCCACGGGCCACAATGCAGACAGCTGTCTGTTGCCATGGCTGACGGGTGAATGAGATATTAAGGACTGAGGCAAGGCCGGAGACTACTTTGTATTTGAGTCATTTATCAGAAGCTTTTATCCAAAGCGACGTACAGCCTCTACACTATCATGCCCCCGGTCTGGGAGACCACAAGGCTTCCAATAACAGCCGTTTCTAATAGTGGGTTGCTTTAAGATATGTTTTATCCGGAACGACTTCAGCATCGGCCATTCAAACCGCACCAAAGAATACGAAAAACGTAACGAGTTAAGTCATAGTAACCGCATTTATCGATGAAAGTGTTCTCTCGACGTCATCACATGACACGGATGCACAGGATCGCAGGACGTCCCGTCTGATACGTAAACACACTGGACCCCCTCAGCTGCTATGATATCCCGTCATAAGACAAGCCCCCTCACACCAAGGTAGGTCAAACTAGGATTTGTGTGGGTTGGATCGCTGTTCCTGCTCCCAGCCAAACGAGCGTCCGCTGGGGTGGGTTGTTTAGGCGGCACGCCGCAGTACGTCGTTCGCCTCGCGGCGTACGCAGCGCTCAGCCTGCGTCGGTTCCGGCTCCTGCTTCGCTTCATTCTGGCTGAGGAGGAAAGGATTCATTACGTGTAGGACCCTCTCACCGTTAATACTCAGTTAAGTCAGTCAGTCAGACAAGCCAGGACTCTGTTTCTTCGATACAAGCCTCCTAACAAAATGTGAAAGATTACCATGAATAAATTCAGCGTCCTAAATTCAGCGTCCACCCCCCCCCCCCCCCCCCATCTCCTAGGTGAACTGATGAACCAGGACCACAGAGATATTTAGGCTGACTGTCTGATGGTCCAAATGTGTTAAATCCCTCCTGGCACAGGGAGAAGAGCACAGGGCTGTGACCTCTTTGGAATATCTGCAATATGCTAATATCCTTACAGATTGGAACACATGCATAATGGCTATATTAAATCCAAAACGAACACACCGAGCTCCACCACCTACCTCTCGCCCGCCCCCTCGCCTCTCTCTCTCTCTCTCTCTCTCTCTCTCTCTCTCTCTCTCTCTCTCTCTCTCTCTCTCTCTCTCTCTCTCTCTCTCTCTCTCTCTCTCTCTCTCTCTCTCTCTCTCTCTCTCTCTCTCTCTCTCTCTCTCTCTCTCTCTCTCCGGTCCTACACAGACACCAATAATAGCTTGTGAACACCAGATCCAATAAGACAGCAGTGTACAGCAATTAGCGCGATATTAAATGTTTGCTCTGTCATCGGATAATGCATCGCAACGAACAAAAAGTACAGAGATTTATTGAGCTTCAGTCAGCAGAGTTGATTAAAAGGAAATCTAATTTATTTCCACTGCCATAAAATAGGAAACTTACTTACTTTGCGGCTGAGTAATAAGTGATTTTTCATTTTTTCTGATCAATGTAAAAGTTCAGCATAACACATGGTCGGGAACGATTCACGCAAGAACGGCAGAAGCTTGGAGCCATGACGGTGAAGAGTGTGTTGACGCCTGGTAATTTCAAAGCATGTCAACCACAGCTTGAGTGCTGCCCACTGTGTTAATTCCAGCATTGGTACGTTCTAAGAGGTAGAAAAAGCACTTTGCATGATACACAAATAGCCTATTAAGGACATGTTTATGCATTTTAAACTAGAAGTTCAGCACGTGATGAATAAAAAAAACATCCCATTAATTAAAGGTTGCTTTGAACAACAAATAACATCCCGGTGCAGAGTTCTGAGTGTCTTCAGGATAAGTGTTATACTGAGCGTCTTCACACCCTGGATCCACTGAAAAAACACGGTGTGACAGGTGCTCCGAGGGGCATGTTGGCACATTCATCAACACTCTATCGTAAATTAGTGAAAGTTGTGGGTTGAGTATCTTAAGAGTAAGTGAGTATCTTCACAATAATTGAATATCTTTACAGCATGCCGAGACGGGGGGGAAGTCAGTCAGAGCTGGGGGTGCTGAGAGAAAGTCGATGCATGACGTCATATTAAATGCAGAGCCACATTCATGGTTGTGTACATTTGAACGGCCAACCACATCTCACACCAGCTGTAGAACCGTTTCACAAGACAACAGACGGGGACACCGATGCCGCTGTGAAGCAGTTCCGACGCACAACGCACTCGCAGAGTTTGTCTCTCATCAGAAGGCGATTCATTGTGGACTGAACCACAGCCACGCAATACGGGTAGTAGAGCAAGGCACTTGAACTTTATCACACGGACACACTGGCAGTATGCGGTGAGGGCCCCAAGTGCAAATGAGAAGCAGAACACTTTGGAAACCTCTCAGCAGGAGATTTATCCCCATCGGCAAAAGAAACAAAACACTACAGCCCACAAGGCTTCCACTGTGGGTTTTTTCTTTTTTGGCTCTAGGGCAATTATTAAACAAACCAGACGTACTATTTCGAGAAGTACCTAAACCACCATTACCGCCTCGCGTTTGAGCCGGGATACGTACTGAGGTTACGCATCAGAGACCCAGAGAACACATTGTTCCAAAAGGAAATTAGATCATTTTAAAAAAAAGATCAGCCTTATTTTATAGACTGTTTATCTCCAAAAATATTAATACATTTATCATAACTGCAGCACCCTCAATCTTTAGAGCAAAAGAGTATCGTTATATTTATCTTAGTAGTATCTTCACAGCAACTTAGTATCTCTGCCGACACCAAGACTTTATAGTGACAGAGTAACTTTACAGTAACTGAGACTTCATAGTAACTGATCAGTTACTGATTACACTGTTCAGAGTAAATGAGTAACTTAACAATCACATCGTGGGCCCTATTTTAACGTTCTGAAAGTGAGAAGCGCAAAACAGAAGTAGCTTTATGGGTGGGGCTCTGCCCCTGTTGCTATTATACCGGCGGATAAATGACCCTTGTTTTTTATGTTCAGTTTATCGCCAAATAATAGGCCCTAATTCACACATGGAACAGCGTTTTATTCTACAACTTTCGAAATACTGAGTCGTCATGTAAATTGCGGCAAAGAAAACTTGTGGCCGCAACTGTGGGTCTATTTAATGATATGCGTCAATACATGAACACACATCGTTTCTTATTATAATTGTAAACATCATAGTTTTAGACGTGTGTTCCTAAGATTCATGTGTCCCCCCGTTAATGTACATTGCCATGGACTGTATTATGCGTCACGTGTTTAGTTTGCGTTTGTTTAAACAGATGGATGCACACACGTGCACCTGCATTCATTCATTCTTTTTAACACTCACTAGCGGTAAACAATGTTTTCTCACAATCAAATACTCATCAATCCTAGAAGTTATGAGCTTGTACACGATGTCTGTGTCAAGAAAATATGTGTTTGCTGTATGGTTTTTGCAGATCCATTGATTTAAATACAACTTATTACCGCTGTATCAGTTGTTCTTTCACAAATAATAATAACCAATGTTATCATTTACCCTAAAACGAGATTTTGTTTCGGAAGACTGGGATATAGCCTACTTTGCTCGAGTTTATCATTGTTATTATTATTATTATTATTATTTTAACGCATGGCATAGCCTACTACAGTGTTCATTCATGCAGCCCTTATGGAAAAAAAATTGCAGATCCGACCTGCCAAAATAGCAGCACCAACTGCGCTATCCGCTAGTACACTGCTAGTATCTTTAGAGTATTGTTTTATCTTTTGAGTTAATAGGGAACTTTACTGTCACGTCGTATCCTGAGAGCAACTGAGTAACCTCACATTCACATCGAATCTTTAGAGTAATGTTAGATCTTCTGAGTAGATCTTTTGAGTAAGTGAGTATATTCACAGTAACGGAGTATCTTTACAGCAACGTCATATCCACACAGTAACCGACTATATTAACCGTAACATCATATATTTAGGGTAATGTTGCATCTTCAGAGCAACTGAGTTACTTTAGAGTGAGCGCATTAGGAGCAACACAGTAGGCCATCTTGAGTGAAGCCCGGTGAGTGTCGTACCTCCCAGGAGATGACCAGTTCGTGCCTGCGCCCGTTTCCTCCGCTCACGTTAGCCGGCGCCACCGCCGGGACTAGAGTCAAAGACAAAAAACACAGGCAACACAATTAGAGCGTATCTCCGCATCGTCACCCGCTGCGGTGACAAATCCAATTAATAACCTCTCAGATTTACAACGTCAAAACAAAATAGAATATTAGCCCGTAAAACCCCGGCGTGATCAAAAACGACCTAGAACCAGAGCCTTGTTGGGCGCCTTCCAGGATTGATCACCATATCCGTGACGAGATACAGCGATTAGCGAGTTAATTACGCAGAGGAGATAGGAAGAATTAAATAAGCCTCTTCCAGGCCACCCCTGACCTTTGTAATTATTATGTTTTTATGGATGAGAAACCAGTGGGCGGTGGGGTCTGCGGCGGCGGAGTCACCCTGGACCCAGGGAGCCTCCGTCTGCAGGGCACGGCAAACAGTGTACGGTGGTACGGAGGTACAGCGGCGGGGGGGAAAACACCCTGGCCCCAGGGAGCCGCAGTCTGCAGCGCGTGGTGAACAGCGTGCATGGCGCTCGGGCCGCTGACTCCGGGCCTCGCCGCGGCTAAATTCGCGTAAGCCGATTATCGTGCAAACTTAAAATGCAGCTAGGCTAACAATGGAACAGGGGATAGAGCGGGGCTCACGTGGTGGGGCGTGAAGGGAACACACACCCCCCCACCCCGACTCCCAGCCCTCTTCAACAAAACGACTGTGTGCAGAGTGTGTAGCTGCATCCCTGCCGATCAGCGGGGATGTGTTCTGTTGACATGCCTCCAGAGGTAACGGGAGTCAGAGGTGCTTAACATAATAACGCATGCAAACGCCCGAGGGAATGCTCATGCCGGTGTATGCGTTATCGTTTTAATGTATGCATGTATTCCATATTTACAATGATTTTTCTTTCCTGCGGTTTATCTCGGCGACACGCGCATCATTTCCCCTCGAGGGGAAACACTTATTCACCCTATTGATTCCACACAATCAATAGGGTGATAAGTATTTCATTACCCCGAGTACTATCTTCTGTTTTATCCGATGTATATATCTTATTAACGCACGTTTCCAGCTGCAGGGCGTTCCTTCCTGCTACTATTTCACTGATTTAGCAGACCCTGTTATCCAAGTGCCTTACAGTGAGGTCGTTAAAAGATCATCAAGCAGCGGCTAAGGGGTTGCTCAGGGGTGCCCACTGACAAACTGTGGACGTTGGGTTTCGAACCCAGAACCTTTTGGCTCCGGGACACTAAACATCCTAAGCATTAAACTACCCAGCCCCCCTAGAAAACCCATCCCCCTAAAGCAGGGGTCTCAAACTCGCGGCCCGGGGGCCAATTGAGGCCCACGTGATGATATTTTGTGGCCCCCTACTTGACATCAAAGTTTAGTGTTAGTGCGGCCCGCGTGTTGTTGTCAAACGCACATTTTTGCTGAGTCGCTTGCCACGCTTTTTTATCACTTGTGATACGGTCACCAGATGTCCCGGTTTTGCCGGGACAGTCCCAATTCTGAGTTGCGAGTCCTGAGTCCCGACAAAAGCCAAAGGACGCTAAAATGTTTCGATTTCCACCAATCACTATGAAATGTCCCCTGTTGTCAGCGATTACATAGCCAACATGATCTAATTATAGCCCGATCATTAACTTCGGTTGAGTCAGTTGTGCTACTTTTTTCTGTGGAATACTTGATGTGGCCCAGCCTGACCCAGACTCTACCTCCAGCGGCCCCCAGGTAAGATGAGTTTGAGACCCCTGCCCTAAAGGCTATCTAGCCCCCCATAGAATGCCCAGTCCCCCTACAGACTACCCACCAACCCTCCATAGGTTTACCTGCTTCTTTGGTGCGCACTCCCCTGGAGGGGGCGCTGGGGTCCCCCGTGCCGATGGCGTTGCTTGCCACCACCCTGAACTCGTACTCCACCCAGGGGTTCAGGTCCACGGCCATGGCAGACTCCATGGTGCCCGTAACGGGCTCGGGGTCTTGGGGAGAGGGGAAACAGGATTCATGCTGGTTACGCTCTTCAATCATCAGAATACTTAAAACTTGCTGATGCTGAGTTCTTGTCATGTTGGATATGGGAGAATGGGGTTTGGAAGGTTCTTGGTGTTCACGTTCATGTATATGTTTGTATTAATTAATAATATAAATATAAAAAACACACTATGTCTAACAATGTAGAAGATGCAGAGTCTCAGTGGCAGTCAATCTTTCAAGAGGCCACAAATCAACTCTGATACAATGGTAACTGAATGACATGCTAGCTATGAATGAACACTCTCTAAATCAGCCTGGCAACATGGATCAATACAGACAGGAAAACCATGACCTGGTTAATGAATATTAATACCTGAGGTGGTGGGTTCATTTAAAGCTGGTTTGTTTAAAGGTAGGTGTTTTTAACGTAGGCCAATGCTAGCATTCTTGTCATGTTAAAAATGGGTTTGAAGGGAACGCATTAATGAACGGCCAGGAGCAAATTACACACATCGATGAATTCATACTTTTTATACAATGTTAGTGTTTTTTGCGCAATGTGATACTTTTCTGAGAGGCAAGGGGAAACATGTTTTTAACGGTACACAGAGCGCCAACTCTCTCGCCTTGAGCGTGACTCACGTAAATGACCCTCTTCACACACTTTCACGCAACACCTTCTATTTCCAATTCAAAACACACACTATCGGACCAGATGGGGTTCTCGAGGGAACGGACCGACTGGGGTTTTTCGGAGCGATCTGATTGGCTCGGGTTTTTCGAGCAATCTGATTGGCAGTTGAGGAGGCCAGTGGAAAAGACAGGGAATGAGGCAGTGGAGAAGACAGGGGAGGTGGCGGTGGAGAAGACAAGTGAAGGAAACAGTAAAGAAGAGTGTAGAGAAGACAGTGGAGGAGGCAGTGGAGGAGGCAATAGAGAAGAAAATGGAAGAGGCAGAGCAGGGAATAGTAGAAAAGGGAAAGAGCAGAAAGCTTTTAGTGGAGCAGCCGCCTATAGGTGTACTTTTAAAAATGTGTGATCAATGAAGTGGTCAATCATCCCCCACCCACACACACAAGTAAACACACACACACACACACACACACACACACACACACACACACACACACACACACACACACACACACACACACACACACACACACACACACACACACACACACACACACACACACTTGCTGAAAAAGGCTGATTTGAATCATTCCTTAACCCCATGCCCTATTAATGGGGCCCCCTGTTCCTCAAGACTATACTGAGGTTGAAGTTCATAGCCATTTGTATTTGTATAAATAAAGAACAAATAAACAATTATTTTATTTGTCTGAATTTGTCTTGTTTAACCCAATATTTCAATCTTTAACATTTGCACTAATGAATTATAAAATAGCTGAAAATTGCAATAATTATTGTGTGGGGTGAAAATTTGCCTCGTTTGGCAAAATTGTGGGTCCCTCCTCCCCAAACACGTAATCTTACTCCAAACTCTTCTTGAAACGTGGCAGCTCTGTATATTGTGTTGGCCTGTTATCAAATGTAGCTATTACACCACTTTATTCTATAATATGAAGTCATTAGATGCTATTTTCTTCAAGCCATTACAGCGCTTTTAGAAAATTGCTGGCGCGGGCTGGCCTGTATAGCCGACTACAAATGTTATTTCCTTGGTGTTTATTTTGATCCGGGAGCCACGAGCTAACCAAACAAATGCGGCAGCGAACTAAGGAGCCATCTGCCTCTCCCTCTTCCATTGAAATTGCCGGGATGAATTTTTATTCCTTTTCAAACAAGAAAGATAGTTGCTGTGCCGTGCTCCGTGCTATGGGCTACGAGTGCTACACGCACAGCGGTTCAAGCAGGTGCTGGTGATCCGCTAACCCCGGGCCTTCTGTAATGAAGTTCCGTCAACATTAGCCTTAGCGACCGAAGACAATCATTTGAAAGGAAAACATATCCACGACGAGAGCACAACAAATGTATGCGAGTGGAAAGCCGGTCCTTATCATTCGAGACACAGCGGCGCCACGCTGCTCTTTAAACAAGCGCTGATAGGAGCCGAGCGGAAAAAAGCCCATCCGCAGTATGCTAATCTTCACAAGTTCACCACTTGCAATGCATCACAGGAGGCTTAATTGTCCTTTATCAAATTAAATATTGTTTAACAGACTCCTCCGTGTGAAAAGAGTGTTTGCTAAGTATGATTTATCAATCCGTGCCGATGGATTAATACCGCATCATAAACCCGGCTAATATTTTTAGCTTAGTCCATCAGAATGGATTGCCCTCTGCTTAGCAACCGTCATTCCTTCAACGTTCACTTTTAATGATTTCCCTCCGAACCATAATATTGTACAGTTTTCATCAGACATAGATTATCTATTTTCAGCGAAAATGAAAGCATCCCAAGCCAAAAGAAAAGGTAAATGAAGCTAAACTAAAGACTCAGCTCTGAAATGAACATGCTTGATTAACAGTTTTAATAAGTACTTCACAACTTTTGTATTTCAATGTTTAATAGACCTTTAAATTCACAAAAGAACGTCCATCTTCTGATGCAGTATAACATCGCCCCTTGGTAGAGTGACATTCTTATGGCAGGGCCATCTATTTATTGTAACACAGTGCTGAATATAAATTCCAAAAAAGTTAAACATGGCAAAAATGTGTATAAAAAGTTAATAAAAAAAGTGAAAAATAAGGCACAATTATAAAATGCATTATATATGCAGGTAAAAAAAAACTAAAAATATCCAACCGGAGAAATCGGATGATTAGCTCAAGGCTATTTTCCAGCATAATTGCATTTTAAAGGACCAAACCACACCTTTAATACAATAACATGCACCAGCGGCACTAGTCGCTGATATCAGTGTACTCCCAGAGCTTGATAAGCAGACTGGGGGGGGGGGGGGTGTACCTGTTCTGACGGTCTGCCAGCCCAGGGAGAATGGGCTCCGGGCCTGGAGGTTGTAGGTGCTAATGGGACTGTGGTTGTCCAGCCCACGGCTCCACGAGAGGGTGGCTGTGCTGTCGGTGATCTCCTCCACAATCACCACCCCGGGGGGTCCGGGAGGCCCTGAAGGAGAGAGAGGACACACATACACACACACACACACACACACACACACACACACACACACACACACACACACACACACACACACACACACACACACACACACATATAGAGGAGAGAGGAGACACACACCCACATAATGGAGAGAGGACATACACAGACGGACACACACACACGTAGATGAGAGAGGACACACACACACACACATAGGAGAGAGGACTCACACACACACACACACACATCCACATAGATGAGAGAGGACACACACACACACACACATAGGAGAGAGGACACAAAAACACACACAGAGGAGACACACACACGTAGGAGAGAGGACACACAGACACACACAGATAAAGGCATGAGGAAAAAAACACACACACAGGAGAGGGAAGACACAGACGAATAGAGGAGAGAGCCGGCATACAGATAGAGGAAAGAAGAGACACACAGACACAAAGGCGTGGAGAAGATAGGACACAGAAACACACACAGACACAGGTCATTAATGAGCTGGTCGGGGTGATTCATCTCGCTCTACGATGGCTACACGTTGGGCTGCGAACATCGGGAATCAAAGAGAGTAGCTTTCGGCTGCAGTGTAGTGAAACCACTGCACACTCCTGTGCATTCGAAAATCGACATGGCTGCAAGCAGGAAACTCCACCGGTCAAGCCGAGTTAGAACACAGAGAGGGACTCCACCGAACCCCATTGGGGTAGGGCAACCGTCAGACGTTTCCTGCTGAATAAGGAATATAAAATGCCTTATTTATCCATTGCCTTATTTATGCACACATTTATTTATTTGGCTTTCCCTGGAGGCAGCGGCGAGCCAGCTGTGTTGTGGAGGAGAGGCGTGTTGAGCGACCCTACTCTGTTTTAACTCAGCCAAACATGTGTTTACCCCCAGCCTTCAGTCACACGTGAAATCTGCCAGGGCAGTGGTCGTCTGAGGACCTGAGGGGGAGCAGCTGTAAGTAAAGTCTGTGGCAGCTGCCCGGGATCAGGGGGAAAGCAGTGTGCCTGGTACACACATCAAGTGTCCACTGGAAGCTCCGTTCACGTCGGAGGACCGATGTTAATAAAGATCCTTCACAGTGTTCTTCATATTCAATTGTAGTCGATTTGATGAAAAACCCGAAATGATTTTCCTTGTTATTTCTTATTCAAACCAATGAACCAATTTAATGAGAATGTTCTGGTGTTTTCTAAAAGGCACCTTTCAGGTGAAAGATGCTGCTTTGTTCATGAGGTGGGCGCAACAGCACAAATAAATAAATATTTATAGATACAGCAGTAGTAATTAAGAGTTGACTACAGATGGCAGCTAAACCAGCTCATTTCTTAAAATAAAATATGTTAACAATCTATTCTAAGGTCCAAACATTCCCCTTGTGTGTCTTGAAGTCCAACTTTGATCCAGATTAATAAATATTAACTTAAATATATATAGGTAAATATAGAAGAGAGAGAGAGAGAGAGAGAGAGAGAGAGAGAGAGAGAGAGAGAGAGAGAGAGAGAGAGAGAGAGAGAGAGAGAGAGAGAGAGAGAGAGAGAGAGAGAGAGAGAGAGAAAGAGAGAGAGAGAGAGAGATGACCTCCGCCTACCTCGGACCAGAAGTTCAGCCTCGGCGAACACGACGTCGGCGCTGGTGTGGGCCCGGCATCCGTATTTCCCAGCATGCTTCAGGAGGATGCTCCTGATCATCAAGTCCACTGTAGAAGACTGCTGCAAAGAGCATACAGAACACGTGTAAGAGTGGCAGGGTTGGACGGCTCTGTGTTTGTGAGCGTGTGAGTGTGAGCATGTGGGAGTGTGTGTTTGTCGGAGTGTTGCAGAGGCTGTCTACACGGAGCCAGGGTAAAAACAAGGTGCGTGGCTGCCACTGTTATATCTGTTCAGATGAGAGACGCCTGAGGCGGGACGGGGAATAATTCAAGGTCTGCCGACAGCTGTTTAGGACGGCGCCTGATTAAAAATACAAGACAGACATCAGTCACGACGCTGTCGAGCCCACAGCGGACTGTCAAGGAAAATACCCTCTCTCCAGAGGACCCGGGCCGCTGCCACTGCGGCTGGAGCTATTCATGAGATGTATCTTTAATGTGATCCTCCGAATGTTCACCATTCGTTAGGAATGGCTGTAGCCTTTACTTCCAGGGTTAGATTTAAACATACGGTGACCCTCAGAATGTCAACCCTTTCGTTCGTTGGGTCAATGAATATGGATGAGTTGAGGCTAAAAGTTTGTGTTCTGGATTTTACGGAGGCGGGGGGTTGTAACAGAACTATTATTAACTTATATTGGATATTAGCGCAAAACTGAAATCATATACGACACTCAATGAATATTACATACAAATTGTATTCCCCCCCCTGCGCTATTTATTAAGTATCATACTTTGTTTGTAGAAAAACAGCCTTGGGCTGCACTTGAAGGCTTCAGAATTGATGGCTGGAGGTTCACCCATCATTAACGTATAGCCTGCTCTATTAAGATGTCTCTATAAAAGGTTCCTGGTGCTCCCTAGTGATTACCATTATCATATTAATGATCTCGGTAAAAAACGATCTCTTCGAGGTATCTTGCCTTGGGAGGCAAATCCTAACCGTTTTTCTATTTTAAATACTTACTATTATTCATTTAGCTGACACTTTTGTTCACAGAGCAAGTTACATGGACTTTTATCCTTAAGGAGCAGGTAGGGGTCAGGCCTCTTGCTCAGGGACGCCCGCACCTAGACTTTGTGGGGGTCGAACCCCAAGCCTACTGTAAAGCACCCTAACCACTTCAATATCATGCCCATATGTAAATACTGCCTCTTGGTCCATTATGTTTACTTTCAATAAAGCAGCATATACCGTTAATAATGTCTACCTCAACTGTCTCAACTGCCTGTTAAGACCTTTTCTTTTACATTTCTACTACTCATACATTGTGTATTATTACGTGCATTGCGTATTTTTAGTGGTATTTGTTACACTTTTGTTACATAAACATACACTTTTCTTTTCTACTGTTGTTCTGTCCTTTTTGCTGTAACATCGGAATATCCCGTCGGGGATAAATAAATCATCCTCTTATCATCCGTATTCAAAGGAAGCAGCAGCGACAGTCATTCTCAAAGTCACCTGTTGCACCACAATGTGATTCATTTACAGAGAAAGTCACACATGAATGCGCGTCCCCTATGGAACGTCTGTCAGATCGTTTATTTATTTCTTGTTGGAAGATCGGAGACGAGGCAGATGAACCACGGCATCTGGGACCTACACAGGTAAATATCGGCTTACAGAAAATGCAGAGGAAGATATGGGCGCTCTGTTAGTCAAACCTTTATGCTAACCCTTCCCCCACCACCAAGCCAATCTCGTATTAGCCAGTCAACCATTTTAAACAAATGAATATATTTTAGCATGCCATTACGGCAGGGACACAGGTTGCCTTTGTCCTCAAAGAACAAGTAAACGCTCAAATAAATCCAAAGACTATCTATCCACTTATTGGATATGTGTCCCCACTGGTTTATTTTCCTCTCTTTAAAAAAGTGCTCCTTTAATTCAATCTCTTGGCAGCGAGGTGAGGAATGTAAATAAGCCTGGAGCCATGAAGTGCGGAGCTTTGCCCAGGGCTAAGCTGGCGGACCTGTTGTACACCACGGCCATTCCAGAGGCCATCTGGGAGCAGTCCTAACATGTGTAGGGGCCTGCATCGGCAACGCTCCTACAGCCGCTGATAGACATGATCGTGGGCTGGTGGCAGGTCCTTTATCACCGTGACAGCCCCAGCTGGATGACCTTTCAGGGGATTCACCCCGTCTCTCCAACATGACTCGCACTTCAAATCGGTAATTAGACAGATAGGGGATTTATCGTTTGTCCGCGACCCCTGCTCTGACCTCTACTCTGACCACTAATTGAAAACGGTGATTTAATCACCATACATGTCTGAATAGTACAATAAGGAATAAATAAAGGTTGAGGTCAAATAAATGCACATTTTGCATAGTTTCATGAAACACAAACACACACACGGACGTACAGACAGAACAACAGACAGGGCATGAGAGACCCTTTGGCGGACGCAGCCCTGCAGGCAGCAGCTCGTTACCTGTGCTCTGACGGTCTGGATGTACTCCAAGTGGCCGCCGTCCTTCTGGAAGTTGATTGGCCGCTGATTGAAGGACCACTGGAAGCCGACGTCCAGCGACGTGTCGTGGGTCGCCTTGCAGCTCAGCACCACACTCTCCCCCACCGTCACCTCCAGCCGCCCGGGGCTCAGGTCCACGCGCATGGGCTCTGGAGACACAGAGCTACTGCCCTGTCATCCCAGGAGAGACCACCTCCAGCTAGGGGGGGGGGGGGGGGGGGGGGGGGCAGGAAAGACCCCCGCAAGCTGGGGGGGGGGGACCACTACCACTACTGCCCTGTCAGACGAGGAGACACCCCCGTCAAGCTGTTGGGGACCATTAACACTACTGCCCTGTTAGTCCAGGAGAGAGCTGCATCAACTGGGGTAGACCACTACCACTACGGCCCTGTCAGTCCAGGGGAGAGCTCCATCACCTGGGGTAGACCACTACCACTACGGCCATGTCAGTCCAGGAGAGAGCTGCATCAACTGGGTTAGACCACTACCACTACTGCCCTTTCGTCCCAGGAGAGACCCCCGCCAGTGGAGCCACTGTATAATGTAATATGAATATAACATTAATTTAATTTAACAGCGATCATATCCACTGTGAGATACAATATGATTTGTATGTATTAGGTTAGATTATAACTAGCACCCACTGTAGCCACTTTATAATATACAATTATAAATTCACACTGGGTATGGACAAAAGCCACTGCCGCTGTAGCTTCAATAAAATAGAGAGCCACTAATTACCCAGGGAACCAAAGCATGGTAGCCATAGTGATGTACTTTAACCAAAGCGCCTTACAGTGAGTTGTAGATATTTCATTCAGAGCAGGTAGTGGAACTTCCTCAAGGATGCCCAAAGGCACGCTTCAGGGCGTCTGAACTGCGCGGTTCAAACCAGGAATCTTTGGAATGAGAAACTAGCTAAGTCACAACATTATCACTCCCCACCTCTGTCTTGGTTGTCCTACAAATCAGTCGAAATCAATATTCAATGTCTGATCTGATAGACAGCCCTAATCTGGGTGTTTCACTCCCCTTCGCCTCAGTTTGTATCCGACCAATCATGTTGCAGGGGCTGCTGCCTAGAAACCCACCAGCTGAAACCCCAGGACCCTAACATGTCACCCGAGCACTGGACTATCCTCCGCAGTGTGGCTACCCGGAGACAGGCGGCCGCTATGGGAGTCGTTCTATGATGAATCTGGGATGTGATAGCTGCTTCACGGATCACCAAGCACAGGGTACGGTCTCCGGTGCCCTCGCTCCCGGCAGGGTGGGGATAAGGGGTGGGGGGTGGGGAGAGACAGCCACAGTTGGGTGCTGTTAACCCGTGGTTGGCTGGCGCTAATTTAGCAGGAAATGAAGCCCCCTGTGGGCCTTGCCTACCTTTCACCCAGAGCATGGCCGTCATCTCGGCCGAGCCGAAGGTGTTCACAGCCAGGCACACGTAGTGGCCCTCGTCAGCGCGGCTGGAGTTCACGATCCTCAGCGTGTTGTCCCGCAGCAGCATGATCCTGCAGGGGGGAGAGACGGCCGTGGTCGATGACGGTTTACGGGGGGAGGTTCACGCCTGACCGGCAAGGGGACTCTGAGGCTCAGGCGCACTGGTTAAATATTTGGGGATGCCTGCCGCACAGCAGCGCCACTTCAACATTCCCCCCCCGTCCTCGGGACGTCGCTGCGCCATAAGAGGAGAGGGATCCGATTCCGGAGGAAAAGATGCTGATTCCACCGGGGAGTGGAAAAGTAAATTTGAAGTCTGTGCCGCCCGGAGGGTTTTGAAGGACGCTAAAAGGCATGGGATGCACAAAGTTGTTTAAGAGCTAGAAAAGGCTCAGACGTCTTTTAAATAGAAAGTCAACAGCAGTCTTTAGCTGAGCCGGGTAAAGCTCCATCAATTTAAAATAGCAGGGAGAGATGACAAAAGCAATGCTAAACTCCACAAAATCCATCACCAATTTAAGCCTATTAATGAAAGTGATTTCCCGATAGCATCGAGCAACGCTATCTCAAATTGGATTAAAACACAGGTGCTAAGGGTAACGATAAGGCGGAAAGGGGAGGGGAAAGAGAGTTCAATTTAGATAGAAGACTAAATTAATTCATTTTAAATATGGATTGGTGGCACGGGGATAAGGAAGTCACTTACAGAAACACCCCATAAAGGCTCATTAGGACGTCATTAGGTTTTAAGGCGCTTAAGCTTCATTTTGTTTCTATTGGGGAGTTATTTTTTTATTTGGATTCTTATCTTTCTCTTCCTTCTCGTGTTCTCTAATGGGAACTGGTGTTGTACTCAACAAGGTCGGGGCATTTAAAACAATGATTGTGTTCGACACAAACAGAGGCTTCTAATGATTGCGATTGACCAGCCAATCGCTCCACCCAAATGGCCGTGGTTACACGGTTGGTACGTGCCTGGTTTCGCTTCGGCCCGGTGCAGTCTATTTGCGGAGGAGCAAACAAAGGCAACAACAAAGAAAAGAAAAACACGGCAATGAAAAAACACCCCGAAAAAGCACACTTCTTGCTCTGCCTGCAAAGCGGTGGTGCAACGATTAATCTTTGAAAGTTGTCCTGCAATTAAACTATTCTGAGGCCAAAAACACTACGCTACACTTTCTTCAAGTTTGCCAATTACATTCATTATCTCGGCTTGCAAAATGTTGTGGACAAACTCCACATTTCTGTCCAATTACCAACACTTCTGGTCCACGGGCAACGGATTAAGTTATCTCCGGGTGCCTGGGTGGTTCTCACTTTCTATTCTGAAGATTTCCAAAACAAAACTAGAAAATCAAAATAGGAAGATAACTTCTACTGCTATGGCAAAACGCGGAATGAATCAAAGGCTTTTTCTTTCGATTTCCACATTAATAACTTTAAAAATACCTAATTGGATGCACCAACTCTGGAAATTGGTTTCATATGGGGCCAAGTATTATTCAAAATACCAAATTTGCTCCAGCGTGCTTGTGGTGAGCCTGTGACATTTAGATGAATATTCAGCTTGTAATTGAAGGATTAGGACAGTATGAGCTCACTGGGCACCCCGCTGATCAGTCAGAGCGCATTTCAGGCCAATCCATCAGTGTATGGCCCAACAGAGACCAGCACTAGTCGGATACCAATTTTGCCTTAGTTCAATTGTTGTATTTGCATTGCACTTAATAAAGCATGCATCAATTATTTCGAATAATCTAATGTATTATCGATTTAGATAATTTCTCTGTATCATTTTCTGATAAATCAGCACATTTACGTTGCCTATATGCTAGAAAGATCTGTACAATGGCATTATAATGTGGATATATATACAGTATATACATATATACATCTTCTTTTGCTATATTGGATTTCATGGTGATCTCATGTTCAGCTTACCTTCTAGTCTGTGGCTAGCAGAGGCAGAATCAAATGGAGGTTTTGTTGTTAGTGGAAAAAAACTGGACCCGATTTCTAGGAGAAGATGCTTTGGATCGTGATCATTTTGATGCCAGATCTTGTTGTGTTTCTAGTGGCTTATGCGGACACGTTTAATTGAATTGCCAGCCAAATTAAATATTTATAGCCACTCTGTTTGGTTGGAATATTCCCGATCTAATCTTTAAAAAAGAAAAAAAAAAAGCAATTTCTGCCCAAACCAAACAATAGGAACAACACAAAAGTTTGTTTCTTTCGTCCGTTCATTTCATTCCCATTGTGTCGGCGTCCGTATTTACCGTGCTGAGCCCCATTGGTTATTACGGCTAGGGGGTGATCGACATTTGCGGAGGTAGACTCGGCAAGGTGTGACAAAAATTCCGCCACCCGTCGCCACGCGACGTTCCTCAAATTAAGGAGGGAATCTGCATAGGACAAGGACGCTGCGGCAGAGAGGACACCTTCCAGGGAGCGCCGGCACACAACACATGCAAATTAGCCCGGGCCAGACGAGTCTAACTCGATAAATATGAGGAGGCCACAGCGGTATAGCCGAATGATGGAACGACGGCGGAGCGAAGGAACAGGGAATGCTAACAACAGGGGGCGACTGAAGTCTTAATGGTTTTATTGTATTGACAAATTCAACCGTTGGTATTGGTGTTGGCAACGTAAAGCAGAAACGAATGGGATTAATACTTTCTGTTGAAAAGACAAAGGCCCCCGAAACATTAGAGGAAATCCATGTTAATTACAGGCCCTTCGTTAAATCAGCACAGCTGCCAGTGCCAGATAAAGGCGGCGCCGCGTCGATCCCGCGACCTGCTCCTTCCAGATTCTGACGCCGTCTTTGCAAGTGGCGAAAAGCACCGCAGCTCCATGGATAAGGTCGGGAAAATGCTTCCAGGATTTGAGACCTGACAATGGACGACCGAGCCCCCCCCCCACCGTCCCCCACCACCGTCGGTCTTAGCCCTGATCAGCCTGGCTAAGACTCGACATCCACAAGGTCAGAATGGAAATCACTGGCCTTCTTAAAGACAGTGCAGAGTGCAGACTAGCAAATACATGGGAACCGGCCATGGAAGCAAACAATACAAGCTAACACAATATTAAGACTTTAACTGAATTCCTTCTTCTATTTTCAGAGCAGAGGAAAAAAGTTCTAGAAGATGACCAAATAAAGCATTGAAAAAATATAAAGTGAGTTATTCTAAGGACAACACTTCACCTTCAATCGAGAATATGAATATGTGTCTGGTGAAAAGTCTGCTGCAGGCAAACTTGTGTGGTGTTTCCACATCCAGTAAGTGCTCCATTCTGTGATATTGTTGAGTATTACAAAGAGCCCTACATTCAATACAAAATGGAAGGGGGAGCCCTTTTAACATTCCTAAAGTGCCCTATTTTACCTTAGAATTAAAGACGCTGCCCCTTAACTACCAAGATATTAAAAAAAGAAAATAGTAACAAAAGAAATGCAAGTTGAACGTAAAATACGAGAACTGTAATCTCGAACAAACATAACCTGTATTGAAAAAATTGTCCCGAGGTTTATCTTTTGAGATAAAACTTTATCCAAAGTGAGATGTAACGGTACGATTCGGCAAAATCGTAGGTCTGATGTGACACCACAGAGAAGAACCAGGGTTTGACGAATGTCTCCCACAGTGTATCAGATACACAGAGATCCAATCTCTGGGCGTTCATCGGCCCCTTTCACCTTAAAGGATCACCACGTGTCCTCCATCCTTCTCTTGCACTATCTCTCCCCCCAGCTGCTGAGAAAACACACACAGCAATCTCTGTGTTGGCAGTTTCGAAAAAATGGGCCTTTGATTTAGCGCACACCAACTTTGCTTTAATAAACTAACTCCAACTATGCACTCCAGTGGCATCAATAATAAAAATTTAAAAACATTGTGTCTCTGATTCTTTCAGCGACTCGCCACTTACGCCCTCCCTCTCCACTGCACTACTGCTTCATTTTTTACAAAGGTGGATTCATGCAGCACTTGAATTTTCAATAGTTCCTCCTCCCGTATCGATCGAGCTGCTTTGATCATTCTACGCCTCGCCTGAATGACGCTCGGGATAAAAGCAGCTAAATAAATCACTCAAAGTAAAAGCAGATGTAATGTATTTCAACCACATTGTAATGAACCTCGGTGTCCGTCCGTCCGTCCGTCCGTCCGTCCGTCCGTCTGCCAGTGAGCGAGCGGACTGCTGTGGCTGGCTGTAGGCGTGTGTACCAGGGGGGGTGAGAGCTGGGGGACATGCGTGATTGGATTACCAGCGTCCTGCCCTTGCGAAGAGAGAGAGAGAGCTCCGGAGCCCGGGCTCAGCGGGGCGGGGCTCGGCGGGGCTGCCAAGGTCCAGCCACCTTGGCTCGGCCCGCGGCGCCCGGGAGGCCCGGGTGCTGACGGGTGAACTTGGCTCCTGCGCTCGGCTTGATTGATGTCACGGGGCGAGGCTAGCACACCAACGGGAGGGTGGGTGGGGGCGCATTGAGTTGTTTCCCGCCCCGCAAAAAAACGTATGATGCGTCAAAGTGTACGAGTTGTCACACCCGATGCCGGGGAAGGGACGCTGGATTATTCTCGTGCGGAGGTCCACGTTTGTGACGGCTCGACGGCTCGATGGCACGGTGGAAACTCTGCTTTCCAGACTTTAATGCATGAATAGTAGCGAGGAAGCCTATATATCTTGCATTGCTGGTTTCATTACTGAAACTGTTTAATGTGCGGCCGTAGTTTCATGTCTTTATTCCACTGGGGTAATGAACCTTCTCTCGTTAGTGGGAAGCTGAACAATATCCCCGAATCTATCCGGCGAAATGAGCCTCAGTTTCCTTGGCAGTCATTGTTCACTCTGTATCGTTTTTGCAGAATGACTTGGGAAGGTTTATTGACAGGTCCTCTGAAATGCATGGCGTTGATTCAGTATCTTGACCTTCATTGTGCTGCATTTTTGCATGAAAAGAAAAAATGTTTGATTGGCTGATTGAAGTTTGATAGATTGTTTCACTAGGGTTAAATTTGTATGATACATTTTCAATGTGACTTCCAAACCCTGTACAACACCTGTCAAAATGATAATGGTAATGATAATAGAAGGAAATATCCTAATAGACACCCAATATTTACAGCAATTAATCACAGTTGCTAGTCATCCTTATGCCAAGATAGACCAATATAGGACCCCAGGTATCGACAAATAAGCCTGTTTATCAATGTAAGAAAACCATTACCTTCCCTGCTGTGATTTACCAACCATCTATCTTGTCCACATTCCCTACACTGGAGCGGAGTCTATGATTGTCGTTTCACAAACCTTAGCTTAATGATGTAAGCTCTGGTAGCAAACACGCCCACGGGGGGATTCATTCACTTCATATTTATTTACCAATCATGACACTGGAGGCTGGGATCCGCAAGCGTGTGATTGGTTATCAGCAAACACACACGTCTTCCCGGTCCTACAGACGAAATCGTGTCTTTAAAGGTTTAACATCAACGCCATGTTGACTGGTCCCTGTAGAAATATAATTGTGCGGAGTGCCGAATGAGAATCAACTTCTCATTGGTAGCATATCTCCGTAATGAAACAAGAAAACAAGTCCTAACCCCACCTCTTTGGGTCTTTGGTTTTTCCGGCCCAGGCTCTGCGCCGTCTCCCCCCCTGAACGTTGTACCAAAACACAGTAGGAATGCTGGATCTGAGGGGGAGGGAGAGGCAGGGTATTCAGGGGGGAGGAGGTACCGGTTGCTCTGCTGCAGCCGTCGGCTGTCCGCTCTCCTCCAGGTGACCCGGGGCTTGGGCGAGGCCCGGGGCTTGCAGGCGAGGGACACGTCCTTACCGAGGGTGGCGATGACCCGCACGGGGTTGGGGATGAAAACAGGCGGCGACGCTGGGAGACAAAAAGCCATAAATTCGCTTTAGTACGCCCTTTAAAACAAACTCTAAAACATTTTTTAACAACTTCATTTTTATCCTGCCGTTCGGGCACTTGCTCCCTCGTAACCACATGACCGCATGAATAAGCCAGCGTTCATATTTTATTCACTAATTATGGAAATGTCTTTGTTCTTCCGCGCCAAACACGGTTGTAAACACCGGAGGGATGGTTAACAGGGTGTATCTGTGACACCGGTGTCAACAACCTGCTCTCCGCGGCCAGATGTGTTTGGCGTACCTCCATCTGGCGACCGCGCCTACCACCCCGCTCTTCCTCCACGCATGACCCTTGACCTACGAGTGTGCCCTTGAAACTATTCAAACTATAAATTGGTTCCGCATCACAATGCGCGTTACATAGCGGAAGCGCATAACCACACAAAAATTCACGAACTCAGGCCATGGCTGTGCTCTTATGCCTCTCCGCCGATTTAAAAAACAAACCAGATCAAATCAGCTGTGGCACTTAGAGACCCAGGGCCAATCACCACCAAAGTGCCTCACCAAGAGGGGGGCATTAGCAACCTTTAGAGGCCGCGCCGAACAACACTGTATGAATAAAATGAAAACAGTGGATGTGACAGAGGAGCTAAAAGGTCACGGCGGAGGCTGACGTCGCTGCTGCAGCCCAGGAAGAGCCAGATGTCCTTGAAGGTCGCTAACAGGCCACGCTGGCATTCGCTACTGAGATTTATGTCTCTGCAGGGCTCCTGCTGCATGTTAGAGGTTTGCAGGGAAGGGAAAGCCACTTCAACTGGTTGATCTGGTGGAAAATAATTATTATTAACAAGCGCCACAGGGAGGATAGTGACACGTTTAATGACTCAACCACCATTGGCAGATTAATTGGCTTGCCTGTAATTACATGATCTTTCATAAAAACAAAGGAGGTGTGAACCCAGTGCCTTGTTTTAACGGCATCTTCCTTCCTCAACTATTCGTTTTACCGAATTAAGCAAGAGTGGTTGGTTCTGTATGCTAATGATTACTGAAAGGAATGGTGTTGCCCATGATTAAATTGCTAGCATATGTCGCCTTGTTTGAAATAAAACCACATACATATCCACACACATTTTCTTCTGTGTCTTAAGTAGTCGCCCGTGAAAAACGCCAACCTACCTACATTTCGTTCATCACGTCGGTAACGAAAGTGTGACTTTCCAGAGAAAAAGCCCTCAATAGTGTTTCAGACGAGGCAGTCGTTACGCTGACAAGCGTTTGAAAATGCTACAATATACACGTTCACGAGGGAGGATTACTTTTCCGTTGTGTATAACTTCTAATCCGGGCTGACACGGCCGCAGGTTGCGCGGCAATAAAACCCTCTCATACATCCGTTTCGCTGGCAGAATACGCTCTGCGCGGCTCTCTGCAGTACAGCTGCTGCAGCCGGGCTGACATGGAGGCCCTCCCTTGGCTCTGAGACCCTGTCACAAGGGGTTATTCAAATCATGACTGACGCTGTGTAGGTGACATTACCCACAATGACAACTGTGTGTGACTACGGGCTGAAACCCTCCTCCCAATGACCCGCGTGTCTCTGAGCAAAGCGACTGCCCCCCCCCAGACGCACGAACGTCCCCGCGGTACCGCACAGCCACCAGTGTGTGTTTGTTTTAATCAGAATAGTAAGCCCCTGCCTGCAGCGTAGTGACAGAGCGGCCCCCTTATTGCCTCTCCTGCCTGTCCCCAGACGAGAGGCACCACTTCTGAGGCCAGACCGCAGCCGTAGAGAGGGTTCGGGTGGGGGGGGGAAGAGGTGGGAGGGTGGGGGGGGAGCACTGGCAGCCCGTCATAGCTTTGAGTGCTCGCTCGCGTGCGGGGCGGTATTAGCTGTGTGATCTGTGCTGATAGTGTTTGCTGGTGGACATCTCAAAGGGGAGCCAGGTCAGGGGGAAGAAGAGAGGAGGCCTGGGGGTAGGGGAGGGGGGGGAGCCTGCTGTTAGTGGAGCGTTCATCACAGCGACCAGATATCACCAGCCTGACTGTTGTCCCAGGCGGGGCCGCGGACTCACCCCGCATGTCGCCTTAGATAAACCTCATTAGCATGCTCTGATTCCTCCCTGCCGCCGACCTCCACTGGTGCAAATGCTACACGCTAAAACTACAGGAAGGGGACGAGGGCTGCCTCCCGTGCAGTCACAGCGCTAATGCCGCAGGAGGGGCTAAGGCTACCTCCTCGCTAACGGCGCTAATGCTACATACTGATGCTACAGGAGGGACAAGGGGGCTCAAGGATGCTCATCAGCATGCTCTTATTCCCTCCCTGCTTCCGACCGCCAATGGTGAAACATGCTACATGGTAATGCAACGGGAGGAGACTAGGGCTGCCTTCCGTGCACTCACAGAGTTTATGTTACACGAGGGACTAAGGCTACTACTCCGCTAACGGTGCTTATGCTACATTCTAATGCTACAGAAAGGGACTAAGGCTAATTCTCCGCTAACGGTGCTAATGCTACATTCTAATCATACAGGAGGGACTAAGGCTATTTCTCGACTGCTCCGCTAAGGGTGCTAACGCTACATGCTAATGCTACAGGAGGGATGAGGGCTCAAGTATGCCTACAGGTTGACAGTGGACAATGGGGACCGAAGCCAGCAGCTTCTGGCAGGGAGTCGAACCCTCTTCTCACCTCTCAAGGAAGTGTGATAAAAATGCTAAAAAAATATACACGTATTATAAATAAAGAGTCCGTCTCAACCGCTTCTCTCATTGAAGTGAAGTTAAGTCGAGCCTTAGCGATGGTAAACATATTTTATTCATAAAATAAGCTACTATAAGCCTACT
The DNA here is from genome assembly GCF_902167405.1 of Gadus morhua. Lineage (NCBI taxonomy): Eukaryota > Metazoa > Chordata > Actinopteri > Gadiformes > Gadidae > Gadus > Gadus morhua. Next base: position 6,442,567 of record NC_044063.1, read on the forward strand.
AGCATCCACAGTAAATCGAGAAATGTTTGGCGATCAAAATGTTGTGAACGGCGTTTTAACCTCAAGGATTTCCCCACGTAAATTCACAGTTCGTCATTAATTTCGAACCGCCAGAGGACAGTAAGTACTTTCCGTAGACAGCGGGTGGACAGACGTACTGCTGAGGTGCTACTCACACCTTGTTAACCTGTCAAGGCACAACGTGGACCAACTCTCAATTGTATCACGTGGAAGTTTGCACGGTGAACGAGGAGTGTCCTTCCTGAGCAAACAGTAAAACCACACAGCGGTTAAAGCTGGGTGAAATCGGGACTGCGTGAAGCACGATATCAGGGTCCATTAACGCCGTTTAACAGACCCTTTGTTCCGAGTAGGGGAGGATTCGTGTAAAGGGTTCGTTTTCCGTGGTTTTACAAGCATACAACTATATTTAAAATTCAAATCACTGTGTTTTTGTAGCATTAACGTGTTTCCCCGCACCCAAAAAAGAATATTTGACCTTTAAGTGATGTTGTTGGTGACCTTCCAATGCGATGGGGGGGTTGCCACCGCATGAAAGGCCAGCGCAGAGTGACAGGTCATCTGGCCTGGCTGCAGGTGGGGGGGGGGGGGGGGGGGGGGGGACACGGGGCCGCTTGTCACGCCACGCGGCCCCGTATCGAAGGTGACAGGGAGAAAATAGTCCGTCAACCATAAGGGCCCCACGATGGGGCCGGCCAGGGCCCGAGTGCATGCTCTTCAGAAGAGCCTTGAGGCTGAACATCGCGTTGGCACCGAACAAGAAAATATGGGACTCGTTGTGCTTTCTTTCGGAACGCAGATGGACTCTTCTACACAGGCACACGCACACGCATACAAAGACGATTTCACAAAACACACATTTGAGCAAGGTCATTTATTGGGGTTGTGGTTCTGTTCCAATTGGTCCAATACGTTTATTATAATCAAGGTTCAAAACCAGGAAACCGACTCTAAGGTCGTCACGCATAATAACCGTTGTAAGCAAGCCCTTCAGCATTCAGCGTCGGTATTCCTCTTTAAATGACACTTAAAAATATATATATTTTTACATATTCTCTGTTTGGAGAATGGCAAACCCGAGGCCGACCGTTATTGTCCTTCTCCAAAGCAATGATAGTAGCCAACACGTCTCCTCAATCGCAATGCTCTCCTTCCCTTTCCCTCCCCTCCGTCAGAAGTGCTCATTCTCCGGGCCCTGCTCCCCCCCGAAGCGCGGCGCCACCAACCCGCCCTGCTCAGCGCCACCACAAGGGCCCTTCTTTTATTCATGCCCGCCACGGCCGCAGCGGCCTGATGGGAATGTGAGAAGCGCTGATTGGCAATCAGCGAATCTCCGCCGTTGAGAGTGCGCTCCGCTCGCACTTCAATTCCTCTCTCCTTGCACGTCGGGCGCTGCGCTCCGCCCTTGCTTCTCTGTTCATTCTCTCCCATCGGGAGACAAAGCGAAGAGTTGCAGTACGGAGACAAAGGCAAATTTGTTTGGGAAAACATAACCCATTGTCTGCCTCCTTCATCCGCACCGCGTCGCGTCGCACGCTTTGGTACGAGCCACAAAGAAACCTTCCCAAAGTAGGGATCTGGCATCGGATAACAACAAAGGAACAACACTGAGGGGATATTTACCTAAAACCCTGAGCTCTGCGTTGGAGTAGACGGTTCCATACTTGTTTTCGGCGACGCAGCTGTACATCCCGGAGTCCGACTGCATCACGTTGCGAATGCTCAGCTCCCCGTTGACCACTTCCACTCGGTCCTGCAAGAATGTTTATCGTTACCACCTCAAATGTAGCATTTAGCAAGACCACTCTTATTATGTAGCGTTACCACACTTGCGTACTAGCATGACCATGTATAGCATCTGGCATTAAGCTTGACCATAAATAGCCTTTAGCTTCACCCTACTTGGTGTTAATGGTGGGCTTGATATTTTGTGGAAATAACAGCAGGTAGTGGAACAGGAATATTAAATTTGTACTACTATGATTCGGACTCCGATCAATCAGATGTGGAAATCAAAATCTAAATTGAATCCTGAGTGTACAAAATGTACCCCCCCAACTATAATAACACATTACCATAATAGCATTTGCGGGTCTATTTTCATGAATAAAGTAACGATTGAAATCTTTGAAAGATCCGCGTCCAAGCCGAAGCCAGCCCACGTGTGGACACACATGAAGCAGAAGACATGAATCGCCGGCAGCCATCAGATCCGTGCTTCCAAGCGTTGGCGATAGTAACTCACAAGTATACACAAGGGAGAAGGGGTGGGGGGAAGGCTGGAGTAGAGGGTGGGGCAAAGAGAGAGGGGAGAGTGGAGGAGAGTGGAGGATGGAGTTGGGGGAAGCGGGGGAGGGTGAGTAGGAGGGATGGTGGAGCTTAGGGTGGAAGAGAATGGGGAAGAGTGGGAGAAGAGAGTACTGGATGTGGATATAGTGGGGGAAAGTGGGGGGAGAGAGTGGACGAGGATGGGGGAGAGAGTGGACGAGGATGGGGGAGAGAAGGAGGAGGGGATGGTAGGAGAGGAGGGGAGGAAGGACTGGAGGAGAGGTCGGGAAGAGAGAGAGGGGGAGAGGGTGCAGGAGAGGAGGCAGAGTGAGTGGAGCAGAGAAGGGGATGAGAGAGTGGGGGAGAGGAGAGAAGGGAGGGAGTGGGGAGAGAGGAGAGAGAGTGGGGGGGAAACGAGAGAGGGGAGAGAGTGGGGGGAGGAGAGAGGGGAGAGAGTGGGGGGAGAGGAGAGAGGGGAGAGAGTGGGGGGAGAGGAGAGAGGGGAGAGAGTGGTGGGGAGAGGAGAGTGGAGCAGAGAGGGGAGGGGTTGGGAGGAGGGTGGAGCAGAGGGTGGAGTAGGTTGGAGCCAAGGACGGGGTGAGAGTGGAGGAGCATCCGGTATGGCGGATTTGGGCGGGGGAGAGAGTTGGGGGGGTGGGGGGGGGGAGGAGAGCGACGGAGACAGAGAGACGGAGGGTGGGTACCTGGATCATCAGGGGTGATCCATTGAGCAGCCAGTGGTAGGTGGGTCTGGGCCGGCCTGCCGCCTTGCACTCCCAGTGGAGCGTCTCCCCGCTGTCCAACTGGGTGTCATTAATCAGCCGACTCCACTGCGGGAGGGCTGGGAGGGGGGGGGGGAGGAAAGAGAGATATCCTTGAGAATACAGAACGAACACATGAGTCACAGGGACGTGGAAGAATTAGGCGGCCTCAGACCCACTGTCCCGCAGAGACAGAGGCCAGTGCTTTGAGTAGTAGTATGTTGGGGATTCTCCATCGGCGCGCTACAGTTCAGTTATGTTTGTATGGGAGTTAAGGAACCTAGGGTTAGGGTTAGTAACATGAATATTATTCATGTTACATTGTCATTGTACGAAGTCTGACAGAATTTACACCTTGATCTAAAGTGGGACAGAAGCAGAAATGCAGCAACTAAATTTAGTGTTGTCTGTACACCAGTTCACTTATGTTTTGTGTTTAGTCGAGTGCAGCCTCATTAATTGAATAGACCATTGTGTTTGGAACGGTTGAGTTATCAATATGCCACGTGTTTGTGTTTGAAGTGTGCTCAGAAATGCATTCTGTCATGCAGACGCGAACTGTAAGCTTACATGGATGTAGGTTAATTGCACCCACTCTGCTGCAGTGTAGAGAAATTTCCGGTTAAATCCAGATCTACGTTGAAATCGCAAAACCAAAGTACAAAAATAAAGTGTGTGTTCATGGAAGATTTTTCGAAGATGGTGGAGAATAACAAGAGATAGCTGAGAACATCAAGTGTGTGTGTGTGTGTGTGTGTGTGTGTGTGTGTTACCATGGCGCTGTGTGTGTGTGTGTGTGTGTGTGTGTGTGTGTGTGTGAGTGTGAGTGTGAGTGTGTGTGTGTGTGTGTGTGTGTGTGTGTGTGTGTGTTAACCATGGCGATGGCTATCCCCTAATACATGGGTGATATGAGTAACCTCTATTCCACACCACGCTCCACTGTCTTTGCCCGTGGTCATAAACTACCTTGGTTGTTGCGGTGCCTTGCATGCCACCAACCACACACGCACATACAGAAAAACACATGCACACACATATACACACTCAGACACAAGACACACATAAACATACACACATAACAATGCATGAAAGGACACACTGACCCACACAACCACACAGACACACAACCTCTGCAGATTTTCACAAATGAACGGAGACAGACTCACAAACACATGACGCATACAAATATATTAACACACAAATGACACACAAACAAGCACACCCCAAAAACTCATGACACACACATTCATGAACACAGGTGCACACACACACACGCACACACACACACACACACACACACACACACACACACACACACACACACACACACACACACACACACATACACCCACACCCACACACAAACACGCGTGCGCACACACACACCCTAACCCCCTGCGTGTGACTCCGGGGCCACTGTGCAGCATGTCCAGGTGTGGGAGATAATTAAGTGGCCCTACCCCCCTGTAGGACAATGTCCCCAGGCCCCTGCTGCCTCGCGTCTCCCATTCCTTCTCCATCACCCCCCCCCCGCGTCACACCTAGCCTGACCCGCACCCCCCTCCCCCCCCCCCCCCCCCCCCCCGCTGGATCTCATTTGGCCAGGTCGCCGGGCAGTTTGACCCGCCGTCACGCGGGCGAAGGGGGGACCACGCCGACCGTAATGACGGAGCCGCACGGCCCCTAGCCAACGGGGGCTCTGGGGACCCGGAGTGTAGGAGCCCATACGCAGGCAGCATCCGGAGGGCTTGGTAAAGTGGTCGGCCTCAGGGTCAGCCCTGAGCCCCACGGACTGCCTATCCGCCTGAGACGCAAACACAACTTTCGCTCTCTGGTTTTTCGTGTTGAACTCACACAGAACTTCACATCTGCACCGAGGCTGTGCTTACTGCTGCCTACGCTTCTGCCTTATATGCATATTCATTTATCGTCTACTTGTGTATTTTGCAGATGATTATACCAGGGCACACACACACACGGACACGTTGGTAACATCCTGTGTATTTTTGCTACAAATAGCTTCAAGTGCCTTATGGGGTTTCTACTTAAACACTGAGCAGAAGGGGTTAGGACGTTGCTGAAGGGCAGTAGTAAAGAAATTAAATATAGATTCGTTTTTCGATACGCATCGATACTGAATATTTGACACGGTTAAAATACTTATGCTCCCCAGTATCAATGCACCAGTACCAGCAGTCGCTCTCTCTTCTCTCCGACAGCGAGTTGACAGACACACTCAGTGCTACAGTGCACACATAGCCCTCCTCGCACTCACTTAGAGTGCTGTCTCTCTCCAGTAATCACTACCTCATTCTGTCGTTGTACCTCGTCATCGTACCATGGCAGAAATGTTATATTCATCTAAAATTGTATGCCCTCAATGTTGAATGAATTTTTCCCCTGTGGTATTGAAAAATTGTTTGGGATATCGATATTTACTAAAGGTATTGTATCAAATTACTATCGTGACAACACCAACAGGTAGACATCTCAACTCCCTTCAACTCCCCTCATCCCCCCTTACCTCACTCATCACCCCTCACCTTATCTCATCTCACCACACTTCACCTCCCCAGCCCTCACCCAATACTTCAGCATAAGAACATTCATGTAGATAGCTTTCCTTACAGATCATCTGGCATAACATCAGAGCGCTCGCGATCTGAATGGTAATGACAAGTTCACGGTGCTTGTTTGCTGATTTGACACCGCAGGTGAAAGCCAAACACTCCGCCGTCATTTGCATACTCACACAATGACACCAAAAAGGGTGCGTTGCGAGGCGAGGAGAGAGGCAATTTATACATCAATGTCGGATAAAGTTGGCGCTAGACTTCAGACGCTCAGCGCACCTCACCACGTCCTGCGTCCTGTCTAGACGGAGCCGTGTCCGTCGGCGGGGTTTCCAGAGCGTGGAGCTTTAACAAGATCTTTCTAAAGGGATATCAAAGCACACCGGGGATCCTCTGCCTGTAAGTGCTTCTGTGGGGACACTTACACAAAAATTTGTTACATATATTCCTTATTATACATGTTACTGTAATGCAGTCGAGCATCAGAGAAGGAACGGTTTGGATTGACCCGTCTGGGTCCAGTTTTTCCACTTTTATGTTTGTTTTTAGCGTGATTATTTTTCAAACTGTGCTTAAGTGACTTCAAAACAACCAACACTGATTCCTTTGATGGCTGAGTTCAAAAAAAGCTGACAATAAAGGAAACATCCACAAAAATTGAATAATAAAGGTCAAAAGAACGAGAACTATCAATTGAATACAACAAACATATAAAACAATGGACATACTTGATGAGCCCCTTTAATCTCAACTATTGCTCAGAACCACCCTGAACAAGGCCTATTCGAATGTTGAAAAAGAGATGCTATCGCAAGGGACTCATTTCCCAAAAAGAAAAAATGGTATAACAAAAAGCTAGTCAACAGTACCATGTTTGGTCATTGCAGCTGCCCTGTAATGACCACTCGTGTTCCACCACTGGCAGATACATACACAGTGCACCCTCACTGCTTGGGTACGTCCGCACAAGCACTCCTTGTTGCCTACTTACAGGGAGGTTGCATAAACAACAGCGTGTTATCGTCCATTGACCCCCCTTCTGCTCATTAGGTTTGGCCTACAGTGGTTGTGCAGTCAAGTGATTCGAAAAGATATGATTCGAAAAGATATGGCAAAACTTCCCAAATCATCACCGTATGAAATCACCGGAGATGACGCGATATCAAGAGTAGGCCAACACAAACGCTATAATGACACCGTGTTCTTGTCTGTGGTCAGCTCATCCAAGTTCAAAGGAAAAAAACATTTGAGCTTGCCGATGTTCACTTTGACACATAATCCCTTACACCACCTGTATATACTTCTCATCCAACCTAATGTCCTCAGACTACTACACAATGCTCAGCTAAACGTACACCTCTCAATGCACATGTTTAAAAATCTAACACTTCAATGGCACAGATCAGACACTTTTTGAGCTAAAGCACTTACATTTATACTATTTAAAAAAACATTTATTCCCTATCTGCAATAACCCCCTGACATCTTAGATGTATTGTTTCTTGTCTGTTACTGTTTTTGTCGGTTGTTTTGTGTCATTCTTTGCTGTGTGTATACTCAGCATGGAGCCGACTGTTAACAATTCACTGCATTGTACGTATGTGACAAATAAAATCGGAATCTGAATCTTATGGTGTTAGCTTGATGGTACACGGTGGTGTGCGGGTCACGAGGGAGGTCTCCGTTCACTCCCAGACTTACTGTAGACCTGGAGGTGGCCCTTGAAGGCCGTGCCCCCGCGGGGGTTCTCCGCTTTGCACTCGTAGGTCCCCGAGTCGTCCAGCTGGGCGCTGGGGATCTCCAGGACCGCCTGGGACTTCCGCAGGCGCGCCTTCTTGGGGATGTTGCCGTTGATCTTCCTCCAGGTGATGGTGGGCACGGGGCTGGGCGGAGGGGAGGGGCGGAGGAGGAGAGAGGTGGAGGAGAGAGGCGGAGGAGAAATAGTAGGGTGGGTGGGGAGGGAGAGAGCGACGGAGGGTTTTGGGGGGGGGGGGGGGGGGGGGGGGGGGGGGGTTAGAGGAGAGAGGTGGAGGAGGAGGGAGGCAGGAGAGGGTGGGGGAGAGGATAGTAGGGTGGGGGGGGGGGAGAGAGGTGGAGGGGAGGGGTGGAGGGGAGGGTAGGGGGGGAGAATAGTAGGTTGGGTTGGGGAGGGAGAGAGCAAGGGAGGGTAGAGGGGGGAAGCAGAGGGGAGAGTGGGGAGAGAGGGTGAAGGGAGAGTTGGAGAGCAGGTGGAGTTGGATGGGGAGAGGTGGGAGGAGAGGGTGTCATGGTTGGGGAGCGAGTGGAGGAGACGTTTCGGGGGGGGGGGGGGGGGGGGAGATGAAGGCAATGGGAGGTAGGGGATGGAGGAAAGGGTAGAGGTGAGAAGGTTGGAGAGGGGGTGAAGGGAAGGGGCGGCGGGAGAATAGAGGACAATCGATGGAGAGGACAGCATGATTACACAGATATGGTCAAAGTAAATGTATGCCTTCACACAGTTTGAATTGTAGTCGTTCTCTGCTTTGTGTTACTGTGCTACTGTGCAGTGTGTCTCACACTGTCGGTCGCTTGGAAGTTCACGTATTCGCTCGAAGATGGGAGGAATACTGATCATTACTTGGCGTTAATGCTACTTTTTTTTTTTATATTCCCCCGCAATTTTTTCCACACGTTGAAATGGCTTTAAATACACATTAACATGAATCCAACACACTAGCCGCGTTTACATGGACGCTTTTGATCCGATTTGTAATCGGAATAGATCTATTCCTATCATGCGAATGTACTATATATATGGCATTTACAAAAGGGTACGTTTGCATGTCTCTCGCGCACAACTAAAAAGAGGGGTGCTGTGCACATCCAAAGGTAATCCACAGGTGCTAGACAATAGTGTTGAATATAAGAAAAAAGGAGGTCGCACACCTGACACATCTGGACTGGCTGCGACACTTTTATGTATTTGATTTTAATGAAAGCCCAGCAGAGAGCTTTTCCCTGCCTGCTCCTCCAAATAAGAAGAACGACAGCACAGCGACGTCAGTTTCTCGTCCGGTCTTTATATCTACCCCCTCCTCCGCCGAAAACAATACGTATTTGGATGAGAGTGCGCAACCAAGACTGTTGGGAGAGAGAGAGAGAGAGTGCTGTAATGTAAGGGATAATGTACAGAACGCCGGTCATTATTGGGAAAATAAGCGATCAGCAGAGAAATAGTCTGCCATAGACGTTGACGTCGCTTAGCAACCGCACACGCTGGGGGTTAATAAGTTGCCGGACTACTGTGCTAAGAAAGACACTAACAAACATAACTATTTTTCGTTTCCACATTTATGTTTTAAAACCATTTGAATAGCTTTTATGCATGATTGCATGCAATTGACAGACATTGTTGATCTTGGCAGGTATCAGTTTATTATGTTCTGTTTATGAATGGCAGTGGCATGGCCACCCTACTCACTGTACCTTGCACATTTTAAATAAAAACATGAATATATGAACCTGGGTATTATTTGAATATCTTAGCATTGAATGCAAAATAACATTTATACATTTATAAATGTATACATGGCACTATAGGACGCGTCAGGCTGTGATGGCCTGATATAGCCTCAGCTGGTCCCCACAGTAGGGGGTCCCCACCCCATCTCTCCATCAGTTTGGGGGTCCTTGGCCTGGACAACGTTGAGGACCCCTGCTCTAGAACATTCTACCCAGAGAGGGAGTGTTTTAAAATCCAACCGACTCAATTTATCTGACCCAGAGAAAAAGCATATTCTTTCTGTAACGGTTTATCCTCAATCCTCATGCTGAATACCGAGTAGAAAGCCACTAAAAACGGAGGGTAATTCTCTTGCATGAAATCCAGACCTAGAACCAAGTCCAGACCATGTCTGGACCACCAGGTGTGATGTTGATTGACAATCATAAGCCATGTAAAAATACGCCACGATAATGACCTCACAACAGGGAGTGTCCACCCAGGTGCATGATGGATAGATCAGCCAATCAGTTGGTACGGTCCATTGTGTCGGCCGGTAGATTGATCCATCCCTCCTACATCAGGGTGGACTCTCCCGCGGGTGATGACAGAAATGGGCAGATTTTGAAAGGGCCAATCAATAGTCACACTCCGGGGGGTAGAGCAGGTCCTTAAACACAAAAGGTGCTCCTGATACTTCAACCGAATGAGATCCGGAGGGTTTTTAGAGAAAATATTCAATATTCAGATCCCCGTGTGACTACGGGATCCCGGGGAGATCCGTCATGATTAGGGTCTGAGGAATGTCATCCGTCAGTTTTCCAAAGTGTGGGGGGGGGGGGGGGGGGGGCTGATAGATGGCCCTTGCGTGCCATGAAGGAGCGTGTCTCTCTGTGGTTTATCAGGACAGCTCTTGTATCATAGCCACTTCTGACAGGTCTGTGAGAGATGAGAACGTGCGGCCGTAGAAACACCGTCCGCGGCGGCCATCAATCACAGCGGCCCGGATGAATGGAGGCGCACCATCTCCCTCCTTCAGCTGCTCAGAATTCACAAGGACGTCGATGGGCACCACGGGCGCCGCGTCGAGGCCCCCACCCCGTTGTATTCTGATCACGATTGTGAATTAAACACAACCTTTATGCCTCAGAAACCACTTCTCGCCTCGGCAGACGAGAGCTGCCGACTCCCGACTCCATCCCTGTTCAAAAGATGTTTCTCGTTTCTTTGAGTCGGGTTCAACAGGTACGCTTTTACTTTGTACTTTTGCTTATGTAACATTTTCATGCGTGTACGCGTTCATTGCATATTCACACGCCGTGCTTTAAGCAGACGGTCTCGGTTCAACGTGACTGAACTCTGAGGTTACAGCCTCTTCATACGACGGATACAGAAAGGTGCGCTTCAGACATCATACAATGGATACAGCTGGTTATACTAAAGACACAATACCATTTACACGGATAGTCACACTAAAGACATCATACAATAGATACCGATAGTTATACCAAAGACACAATACAATAGATACCGAGAGCGACACTAAAGACATAATGCAATATACACCGATAGTTACACTGAAGATACAATACACACGATGCACTATAATATAAATCATAATTTTAGTGTCGCTGTTGTTATTTAGTTTTAACATGCATTGTTACTTCACATTTCTCCTCATATCTCATTTCATGTTTGACTAAAGGCCTGCACCATATAAGACAAGATATTCCTAATGAATCCCAGACGTGAAATTAGGGTGATCACAGCAGAACCTACAAGCCGATCATAGAATTAATAAGCGATTAAAAAAAAGAGCATAAAACATATACATAAAGTAGCATAAAATAATGAAAATAAATAATACATTACAGAGGTCGAAGGAAGACATTAGGGACGGCATATGCTCCATTAAGGTAACTATTTATTTATATACTTCTATATTAGACAGAGCGGGCCGTGGAGTACAGCTGAAGGACATGGGGGAAGGGGGGCCCAGAAACACCTCATGGGAGAGCCTTTTCAGCTGGACGGGATTCGTTCTCCGCTCCCCCTGAACATCAAGGACGCCTTTTAATTGCAGGTGTAAAGAGGAGCGTTGTTGTCCATAATTAGAGGAGATAATTGCTTTTCTGGCAGTGGAAGAATAGCTCACGCAGAGAGATAGAGAGACAGAGAGAGAGAGAGAGAAGAGAGAGAGAGAGAGAGAGAGAGAGAGAGAGAGAGAGAGAGAGAGAGAGAGAGAGAGAGAGAGAGAGAGAGAGAGAGAGAGAGAGAGAGGGGGGAATAAATAGATATAAGTTGGTACAGCTAAGTTAGTAGGTAGGTATATGTAAGTAAGCTATTAAGAAAATAAGAAAGAAATAGCAAGGTTCAGCACACCTATTATTCAGCAAATTCAAGCTTTTATCGTAAATTATCTACCCATACATGCATCCATCTCATCGCTCTCAAATGTATAAATGTTGATCTATCCTTTATCCATGTATCCCTCTCACCATCGCTCTCCCTCTCCCTCTCTGTTTTTCTATCTACCCATCCATTTATCCATCCATTCATGAATACCTCCATCTTTACATACCAATCTCTCCCTACCACCATCGGTCTGTCTATCTATCCGTCTATATATCTATCCGTCTATCCGTCCGTCCGTCCGTCCGTCCGTCCGTCCGTCTATCTATCTATCTATCCATCAATCTTTCCATCTCTCTGTGATAACGTGAGTTTATTCGGGGGCAGCGTGAGTGGAGGGCAGCCTTCACTCATCAGGTAGACCTCTGTGTCCTCTACCTGCTCCTGGAAACACCGTCGGCTGGTAAACACTGCCACCAATCACATTAGAGGGACTTGGCATGCAGACACACACGCCCACGTGTGGTACCGAGCCACGGTCAGCCGAGCGCTGGGAGTGACGGCGGGACAAAAGCTAATTCTGACTTCATCTCCTTTGCTGGATAAAGACTGGCATTTCATAATGGACCGCGAGGATGAATCTTTCATAGGCACCGGAGAACCAGCTGAGGCTATATCAGGCCATCACAGCCTGACGCATAGCCCACGAGCACACTGAGAACCCCACCGGGGGTGGGGTTTCAAACCGTCAGCCACTTAATCCAATCCATTCCATCGACAGTGTCGTGGATTGACAGCGAGGCAACACACATGCCCAGAGCTACGTCTGTGCGTTTAAGAAAGCGAGTGGCTAATGGGCATTATAAAGATAATGAATTGTGTTTTTGCTCGGCGGCTGGTCTAGCCCATGAGTACGCACTAAACAGATTAGTGTTTGCGCTTCATCACTAATGCATAATTCAGCACTAATAATTATAAACAAAATCATTCCTTGAGACTCAAAACAACAGTGGGCTTTGCAGCAAAACAAACACAATGTGTGTTATCGGGGCTTCACCGCCGCCATGTATTTCCTTTCGCTATTTGAGCACTGAAGTAGATATTGTTCTTAATTATTTGCCGTTTGAGGCACTTCTTAAAAAATGTTGTACATCTAAATTTAATTATTATCTCAATTCTAAATGTGAAATTATTTTCATATTCAGCTGTGCTATGCTTAGTTTTTGGAATGATAATAATGCAGTGTCAATAATGTAGCATATGCTGTTAATGATGTCTTACACTAATTTTTTCATTGTTACAATTGTTCAAAAAAATTTGCGCATACAGTATATTTGGTTGTGCTTTTATTATTATTAAAAAAATCTTTGAATCTCTTTTCAAATTATATTACTGTCCTCTACTTTCTACTGCGACACTCACATTTCAAAATCTGCAATTAAAACCATTCAGCCCCCATCTTGCATTAACTTCTCTTAACTGAAGGTCCCCATGGGACGAACCAGTCGCGGCTAGCAGAACGAGCTAGCCAGGACTTTGAGCTGCACGGACGCTAAAGAGCAACCGTTCCCCCAGCTCCACGCAGTCCCTTGGCTACCAGCCGCTCTCTCTTCGTAGACATAACCTTGGCTCTCTCCGCTGCCATAACAGATAGTCAGAGGCAGGGGGAAAACACTGGAACGTTAGAGGGGCCCCACAATTATAGCAGCACTCTGCCCGCCCGGGGGGGCCCGGATTCCTTTCTTTGGTGCTGTGCTCTACGCAATAACATGTCAGACGGACGAGAGACGCGATGATGCTTCACTCTCAGCGGCCACTTAGCTTCTTGCCCTGAGCCACCATCTAAAGGGCCCGTCGTTTCCTCCCCGTCAGGTAATAGAGGAAGTAGTCCCTCTCCCGCATTCACCGCGACGGTACTACTCTCAATATGCAGCTCCTTTTTATTTTGCTTTCTTTGTGAATGCAAAAAAAAAAAATGCTCCAACCTCTCGCCGCGAGCCCCAATGTGAAATGGCTGAATTCCCGGCCGACTTACTTCCCCAGAGCGAAGCACTCAAGCCTGACGGTGAGCCCCTTGGCAGCTAGGACGGACGGGGGGAAGTGCACCTCAATCTTAGGCTCGTACTCGCCCATGACCCCTGGGAGAGAGAGAGGCATAGATAGAGAGAGAGAGAGAGAGAGAGATAAAGCGCGCCCGCGCGCGAGAGAGAGCGAGACAGAGAGAGAGAGTGAGGGCGAGAGAGAAAGAGAGAGAGCAAGAGAGCGTGAGAGAGAGAGAGAGAGAGAGAGAGAGAGAGAGAGAGAGAGAGAGAGAGAGAGAGAGAGAGAGAGAGAGAGAGAGAGAGAGAGAGAGAGAGCGGCAGAGAGAGTGAGAGAGATGGGGAAAAAAGGAAGACATGTTAACTTTCAGACACACATAGAATTCATAATGGCCTCCCATGGCTGGACGGAAACAGTTGCCATGGACAACCAGGTTTCTGAGAACATTTGGTGACGTCTAATTGCCCCGTGCTGGTCACCGCTTTGTCCCCGTTGAGTTCCGATTTCATCCGCAGTGTTATTTGTTAAAAGCCTTTAAAGGAAACACAATACACCATTGAGGAATTAACTATTGATGAATGAAAAAGGGTCACAGCATTGTCACATGTTTTGATTAAAATATTTAAAAGTAAGCAGAAATATGTTCTACCAACGGAGGCAACCATCGTCAGAGCTAATCTTTATGTGAGACCATAAAAAGAAAATGCTTTTCATCGATTGAGAACGCCTGAAGCTCATGCACTTCCCCAGGACAAGCTGGCGTGGTGAAACACGCCCGGTCGTCCAGAGAGTTGGACGCACACGTCCTCAGAGAGAGAGAGAGAGAGAGAGAGAGAGAGAGAGAGAGAGAGAGAGAGAGAGAGAGAGAGAGAATGCTTGTGCTACTGAACATCCCCTCTCCACTAGGACGTGAGAGGGACAAGCTGCCATCGCCGCGGTGAACGGGCGCTAGGAGCACCGCGCTCTCCCGCTTGAAATATCGATGGACGACCTCTCGTTCGTCCGAGGGTCGATCACTGCGGTACAGGTCCCATCTGTATCCATTTGCTTGGAAGATATGTCAGATGGCATTGGGCAGAGTTGCAATAACAAAGGAAAAACACTCTCATCTGGCCTCTAATTACCATTATCTGTCTTATTGAATGGGAAACGGAGCCATGAATATTGCATGAGTGTGTGTGTGTGTGTGTGTGTGTGTGTGTGTGTGTGTGTGTGTGTGTGTGTGTGTGTGTGTGTGTGCGTCTCTCTAAACGCAGAGCTTTTAAAAGACGCATGATCGTGGCACACGGCTCAACGCGCTACGGACTTCCACATCAGCGCGCTTTCTCACACGTCGTACTCCGTGAGCTGTTCCTGTACATTGAGATAAATTACGGCCGTGCCATTCGAGGGAAACATAATTCCACATCCTGCATACCTCGGCCATGTCTCACGTGATGCATTCAGATCACTGGGGAAATAATAGATTTTTCAAATTGCGGGGCCACAATATATGGAGGAAGAAAAAAGAGTTTTTATGATATTTGTCGCGAGAACTTTTCAATTTCAAAGTCCTATACTTGTTTTACTATTTATGGGTCCAACGCAGCTCTCGGATGGAAGGAATCTGCGGTATTTCATTGGCCTCATGGTATATTCAATACGCTGTTCAGTCGGTGTAACGGATGGGCCATCCGCCCTCCGTTAACGCTAAGAGACGGCCCACCGTCCTGCCTGCTGCTGCTGCCGGCTTTATGTTCTCAATTCGATTATTTATCGCATAAAAATGATCAATTGTTCAGTTCGACAGTTTTATATTAGTATTAGTATTGTTTTTTTTACAATTCCCGTGATTTGCTTCTTTATACGATGCATTCGGGGTGGGGGGGCATCCGATCATAATAATATGAAGATTTTAACCCATAAAATACATACATTAAAAATTGTTAGCCACTAGAATAATCTTCAAGCGGACGGCTTTTTCCGAAGGTGTGATCCAGTGCCTCTCCACACCGGCAGCACTTTAACCAACATCAAAGCATCTCGTCGCGTTCCACCACCCCCGCTGACATCGCTGTGACAAGCTCAAGTCTTCCTTTCACACGTTTACCTTGGCACGGATCTGTGCCCAAAATAACAAGACTCACGAGCTGAAGAAAACATTTAACAAAAGTAGGAGTTATTGGATAAAGAGTTTGATTTGAAGTTTCAGAAGTCAATACGTTGGCGAAGGGCGGGGGACTATGTTATCCATCGGCATGGTGGATAACATTCGTCGACGCAGATACATGTCCGTCTCTTCCCGCGCTGCACGCTAAATAATCTGGCAGGCAGTCACTTTAACATTAGAGAGCTGTGGGGAAGAGGGGGTTGGGGAAACTACCCATCATGCATTTCACCCCGTGGCAGAGTAAAGACTTGCTTAATCACTGTAAATTAATTTCAAATTAGAAGGAAGAAAGAGGCACAAAACTCTCACGCACTAACTGGCAATCAAACGATGGTGTGTAATGGGCGCCCAGAGAGAATGGAGATCACTCACTTCCTTGCCAATGTTTTGCTCCTGAACGATACCTCGGGGATGGAACTAAAGATCTGCCGTGTTTCTGAGGAACACGGGATTGGAACTGATCGCATGTCTGCGTGAGCAATACAAACAGCGCTACAGCAAAGCATTCTCTAACAAGTGCCTACACGTATCCATGTATCCATCCATCTATACAAACATATCATGTGATATATGTCGGATAATATTATATACATGATATAAGATCATTGCATGAGATGTAACATTATTTTTAATATAATTAGGGCTGAACGATTAATCAAATTCAAATCGAAATCGCGATGTAATAGAACGCGGTATGCAAATCGCAAAGGTTGCGATAAAAAAAAGAAAAGAAAAAAAAGTTGTTTGTTTCCGCTACTGACAATCAATACGATTCATTTTTGTTTTTAAAATAAAGAAGTTTTGTTAAATAAAGAATTTTAGAATATAAATTAATCTCAACACATCGGCCTGGCCTGAAGGAAAGAGCCGTTTTAATGTTGACTGCTTCCAATATTGTGTTGGTCATACTAAAGAATGATTTTTTCTTTTTTTTTGTGAATAATACACAACATAAGGAACTTAATAAATTGTAAAAATCCCACATTAAATCGCAATCGCAATATTGGTCAAAATAATCGCAATTCGATTATTTCCCCAAATCGTTCAGCCCTATACAATTATGGATATTACCTCCAACTATGTACATATTCATAATTGATTATGTACAAATTGATTGATTTCTTTGCTAATGTAAGACATGGAAACCAGCGATAAGGGAGCGAACTCGCATTCAAGGATTTTCTAAACATTATGCTACACTGCCCTGAGACAAAAGTAATACTATGTTATACACAACAGCTGTGGTGACAGAAGCAGAAAGATGGGATGAGGCTCAAAGTTTTAAGTTGAAAGTTTTGTTTGGTTTTGTTCTTCCACAGAGCAAAACACAGAAAGGTTGATGAGTATCTGAACAAACACAGCAGTCGATCAATACGGAGTGTCTCACATGGAGACATAATCAGTATGATGGTACGTATCATTCCACTTCCTTTACTGCTGATTAAAGCCGCAAATGCCCAGTCTGTCATCTCAATAATTAGTGTATCAACTCGGGGAAATGCATCTACGTATCGTGAGTGTACCACCGGGCCAGAGTGGGCCTGTGAACCTTCCCAGTTCAATGCCATCTAGGCCGCTAAGTAAAGATCAATGGCTTCAAGCAGCTCATAATGGCGGCCAGATGCTTGCTTTGATTAAGAGAAGCCGGGCGAGCGAGCTCCGAACGTGCCGGCTCGCTCTAGCTGCCTCTCGTGCGATCCCCATCAGTCACTTTTACTGGGCCAGAGATTACTGGGTCTGATGGCTCTGACTCCAGTAACTCTGAGTGGGACGCACGTCGAAAAAGCCATTGTGCTGTCTATTGGTGAGATGTGCCGGCGCAATTTTCGACCCCAAACACTTTACAACCCCACGCAAATCCCCCAGTGTTAAATGTAGCTTGGCGTCCGTGAGCTTTGGAGGACAAAGAGCTGCCAATCCCCCCGTCCTCTGTGACGGGCACACAGCTGTGAGCATTTCATTATGCTGCTGTTTGGCTCGGGGGCTCGGGAGAGAGAAACCTGTTTCAGTTCCATCTATTATAATGCAATACTCGTAACCGCATGTCATGATCCCAAAGCACAAATTGACTTATTTTCATGCTACCTGGGGTTTTTCCCGAAGAGGGGCCTTTTGAGAATGATTGTGAAGCGTTTACGTCGGGAGTGACCGCAATTATCAAAAGTCTCATCAGCCGTCAGGGCTAATCAGCAGAGAAAACTGATCGGGCAGAATAATGCCTTCACATTACGAGCGTCCCTCTGAGGACTGCTTTGCACAACAAGGTTATGCAAATGTCTGGCGGCGAGAGGAGGATCCGGTCCGGAAGAGATTTGATTCTTGAACAGGCAATTCCGCGAAGGTTTGCTTTTGCTTGTTGCAATATTTAGGGTAACCCCGGGGCGTTCACAACCCTCCCAGCAAGGGAGCCCTGTCATTGGTTGGTTACGACGTCGGGGATGATAGGCAGTGTGGGGTGATGAACGTGTCTCTGCGTGATGAAAGGGTTTTCTAAGTGAAACTCTGCGGCCGATCGGACAATCCGTTCTCCGGCGAGGCTCCAAAGGGGCTAGCAAAGGAAAAAAAGGGCGGGAAACCTATCCACAGCAAGGGCCATTGATTCAGTTAATTGTATGCCGGAAAATGATTTCCCTGATGGCTAGTTATTTTCCTGAAGTACGCCACGGGTGCAAACAAAATGGCTGCCCACACTGAGTGTGACAAATCTCTCTGGTATCTGTTTGGTTTAGAGAGCACAGCACTGTGAGCAGGAGAGATCCTTTCAAGAAGGAGTCCTTGAACTTATTAATTCTATTCATTACTTTTTGCTTCAACATGATTGCTAAGAATACCCCATTGTCTTCGCTGTTTCATCAAGTCAAAAGCCGGCCAGCATAACACACAGACCTTTGCGAGAGCATGTTTCACCTATAATTTAAAGTACATTAAAACTTACAATGGTACAAATTTGTGATACCGTAAAGGTTGACCACAACTTGTTTTTAAGTAGTGGTACAAGATACAGCTATGCTCCATTCACCTATAATAACTAACTAGACCTGGAATATTTTTTACATTTAGATTATACTCTAAATCTAAATGATTTACTTGTTGTTATTTCTTATAAAAAATAAATATAACCCTTTCCAGTCCTGTAATTCTGTTGCCATGAAAACCACATTAATAAAATTTATCTTAAGTTATTTTGGTGTTAACAAGAGAGTGTCAGCTCAATTTACACACACACACACACACACACACACCTTCTATATCTATATTCACTGGGTCTGTAAAGGGTCTCCACAGAGGGAGCGGGGAAAAGAGGGCATGCCATTTAGCCTCTGACCACCGGTCAGAGTGCAGACCTGGTTAACACCCACACACTAACAAGGGTTGAGCTATCAGAGGTATTGGCGGTGCGGCGACTCACCATCTGTCTTGAGCGTGAGGGGCGTGGGGGGGCTGAGTACCCGGGCGTTGGTTACGCTGTTCTTCACCAGGCAGATGTAGCTGCCCACGTCGGATGGCTGGGCCTTGGAGATGTACAGGTTCCCCGTCTGCTGGGAGATGAAGCGCCGGCTGTCCTCGGCCACGAACGACGGGAACTTGTTGAACACCCAGCTGTAGATGATCTCTGGAACGACCAGACGGAAAGGAGGAAACAAGCGGAGGAGGTTGTTAGAGATGGGAAGGAAAGGCACAACTTAAGGAAGCAACATTCGTATTAGAGAGGAACATTACTTCCTGTGGTTGTTCTTATGAAGTACAAAAGGAAGATACGAGTCTTCCTGTTGTAAGACAAGTAGATCATAAGAACAACCACTGTCTTACAACAGGTACATCATAAGAACAAACAAGAAAGTAACGTACATGATAGAAAGGAACGACCTGAAGAAATGTACATATTATAGAGAAACAGTCGGAAAGAAAAACACATACCATAGAAACTAAAGTTAGAAAGATCAGACACACGCATTTGAAAACAGCTAAAACTCTAAAAGAGAAACTACAATATCAAAAAATAGTTACAATTAAAAAAACAAAAAACTGAATCAGGAATCACAAATACTAACATAAATGACACAGCAACCAACACCCCCCCCCCACACACACACAGACACACATACATACATAAACTGAAACCAACAGCATAATTGGCCAAAATTGACAGAATTTGTTTCGCTATATTTAGGTTTTAATTGCACAGTGGGAAACAGGAGAGCGTTAGGGATGTAGCGGCCTATCACTGCTGTGTATGAGGGAGGCGAGGACGAGGGGTGGGGGGGAATTAGCTGCATGCATATGCGCTCATTAATCAAGGTTAGGGCAGCTCTGGAAAAAAAGGAAAAAAAAAGGAAATGTTCTAAAGGCAACTGCTTATCAAAGTGAACGCTTGAAGAGCAATCAAGCGTCCTAATTAATCGCTGGTCCATGAAGCCGCTCAGCCGCGAGAAGAGACCTCCCATGTTAACATTTCACACACGTCACCCGCTCCATGCGTGAGGGGGACGTGTGAGCGGACAGGCCACGATGGAGCACAGTTGAGATTGCTCGCTCCGGATAAATGAAGGCTACTCCACGCTGTGTGGTGAACCATACATGTGTCAGTTGTCTTGGCGGAGGGGGGTGACGTCTCATGTTGGGATTATTTGAAGGCGCTGTATACACGGCGTTTCACATTACATATGTCTGTGTTGAGCGGTAGGCTACAGGCGTCGGGCGGCTTAATACGTCGCATTCAGGCTGCAACATGTGTGATTTAAGTGGCTTTAGGGGCTAAAGGGATGGCTCATGGATGTGGCAGCTCAGGGAGCACATGTTGAGGGGAATGGATGCAACCAGACGTGGACTCAACAAGAAGTAGATGTAACGCGTCTCGCTCTGCTCCTCCAACCTATAGGCTTCTGGGGGGCATGCACCCCCCCCCCCCCCCCCCCCCCCCCACACACACACACACACACACACACACACAATCAGATATAAAGGTGGGCTTTGGAGGGAAAACCGCAAATCTGTGAAATAGAGTTGAGACGAGAAAAGCCTTTTCATCTGAGAGGGAGCGACATGCTTTGTCGATGGGATTTACATAGCAATCTGCTCAGAACAGACCTGGGGAGAACCAGGAAAACATCCCAGATAGCCCTGCTCGCTGATAAGGCCCGCGGAAGATCCACACCGACACACCACCGCCGCCACCCAGAGATATTAGGGATCCGAGGAGACGTGTGCTGTTATGAGCTGTGTACAACAGTGAGGCCATCACTATATAATGTCTTAGAATTGTTAGCACTCCAGTCCATTTTCACTGAGGAACTCAGACTGATTGGAATTGCGCAATGCACACATTTTTCAACATTTGTGTCAACGGTAACTGATAGCATAAGTTACGTCATCGTTGGAAGTGATTCCTAGATATATATATATACCCGACACGACTAGCACACCAACTACGTACTACACCTGCTTCTATCGTTATAACTCTCACAGTAACTACAACTGCTACTACTTGTGCTACAATCTACCACTACTACTAGTACTACATCTTCAACTACTACTAAGATCAAAGAAGAGAAAAAATAACGAATCATGAAGCACAATATACAGATGCATAATACCCATCCATATGCATTTCAAATCAAAACAGTAAGAGTAGCAGTTTGTGTGGTGAAGGAGAAGGGCTGTCGATGGCGGTCATAGCTCGGCTCGTGCGTAATCGAGAGGGTTAAATGAACAGGACATGGGATGGGGAACAGGTGGTTCTAGGCCTGAAACAAAGCATAGCCAGACGAGCCCACAGAGCTAGGGACTTGTGGATGTTAAGGGTGCGGGGATATCGCAAAGCTGTCTGCGTCCGGCCTGTCTCTGCTGATTGTTTATTCATGAACAACTATGCTGCTAAGTGCAGGCCACGAGCCCACTGTTTGCGGCATGAGATTCTGAGCACAGATATGCACGTAAACAAATGCTGCATTCTGGGTACAATCAAATCAAATGGTGGGAGGCAAGACTACCGCACCGCCGCCGTCTGCAGAAAGTAAATGCGCGAGTGCGCCCTAAAAATAAACAACAACTCACAAATGGCACAAAATACAGCAGAAGGAATTTAATAGCACGTGTGCGTGTGCGTATGTGTCAGGTCATTGATGTCCCTGTGCTAATTAAATAGCACTGCGTGGTAATCCTCATACAGAACTGAATTGGTTCGGAGAAATTAGTTAATATTTTGTTGATTGCACATAAATAATTGCCAATAGCATGCTAATTCACAACGTGACTATGCCTGATTGTGTTGTTTCTTAGATAAGCATAGTACTTAATATAATAACATACTTCTAGATAAGAATTAGTCCCTGTCAAAACCCAAAACATATTAAAGTACAATAATATGATAAATAATTATTAAGAGAGTAATTTATTATTTACTTACCAATCTAAAAGTATATCTGAACTTGAGGTCAGGATTTTGCTGAACTCAAAGCCAGAATCTGCAGTCATGGGGAAAATTGTGTGTGACTGTGAACTAGGAGAATAATTAGTGGGGATACCTTCTCTGGTGAGGGCTAGGAGCAAATGTTTGAGCACGGGGTAGAGGCAAGCTGAAGAACAGTGCCTAGGGGTTGTGTTGAGAGATCGGAAATGCCAGATCAGTATCAGGCTAGTCTCAACAAGAGGAGACCAGACCAGACCAAACTGGACCATAGCATGTCAGACCCTACTTAGATTGGACCACCCCAGCATACACCAGACTGGACTAGAACAGAATTCGCAAGGAACACACCACAATAGTCAAGACCTGACTACAGCCAACTACACCCCACCTCATCTCAGACTCCGCTTTGAACTATTGGTTAACCCAAGCCTTTAACAGCATATTCAAGGGCAGAGACTACTACTTTTATTCCTCAAATAACATGAATGGAACAATTCTCGGCATTAATCAAGTGGTGAATAATCTTTTCTTCTCCTGAAATGTACCTTTGTCACTCTGATTTGTATAAATCCGTTTTTTCTTGTTCTTCTTGCATTTAGTGTCTGGGGGGAATAGCGCTATTTGAATACATTTTGATTGATTGATTAACCGACTGACATAACCCGTGTTCAATTAAGATAATTTTGTATTTAAATGTAGTGATTCATATCATTTATGTAAATGTACCATTGTTTAATATTCCAAGTGAATAATTATATTTTCAACGATATCTCTCACTTCATCTATTCAGCTGTCGCGCTCTGACTGCCAAAGCATCGAGCATTCATCACATTAAACTATTTTGAAAGCTTTGCTTTATTTTTCCATTGTCGTGGTTTAGCCTTTAAAGGTCATTCTTCGTCTTTTGGTCAGATTCCCTGGAGATTTAAACTATCCACTTGGCTCGAGCACAGGTTGCGACGCCATTTATAAACATGAGTTGAGCACTCAGTTGATCATGCACGGGACGCTGAGAGAGCAAAAGAAAAGAGAAAGAGCAGGAAGGATAGAAAGAGAAACAGTGTGAAAGATTGATAGATGTGGGAACTGGCTCAGCAAAGAAACAACACCTCTTTATATATTTTTTCATTTAGCAGACGCTTAGCTCAAGGCGGCCTGGTGGGGGGGCTGGGATCTTGGGGAATTGAACCAAGTACCTTTCAGCTGGTAGTCGAACAGCCTAATCACTGCACTGCCCAACAACATGAAAATAAACTTGTTTTTAATACAAATAACGACATGCATGGATTGATTAGTTAATTAATGACAGTACACTAAGTATTCAGAGCAGTAGCAGTATTAGTTCGATTTTCCATTGGATTCTGCTGAGTCGACCATTAAAGTTCACCACTTTAACCTATAAAAATGTTCCTACCGCTCTTCCTAATGAAAGCAAGGAGAACAGATTAGCCAGTTATCGATGTGCATCGCCCTGGTTCAAACCATCACATACAACACAGCGCAAGCTTAAAATATCAGTATCGGCATTCTGCTGATGGCGTCCCTTTACCCTCTCCTTCCCTCTGCAGCTGAATCAGTCACACAGGTAACAACTCCACACAAACACACACCAGGACACTGTGAGTATATGTGTGTGTGTGTGTGTGTGTGTGTGTGTGTGTGTGTGTGTGTGTGTTTATGTCAAATTGTGTGGATGTGTTTACGTCGATGCATTTGTTAATGTGTGTGTGTGTGTGTGTGTGTGTGTGTGTGTGTGTGTGTGTGTGTGTGTGTGTGTGTGTGTGTGTGTGTGTGTGTGTGTGTGTGGACGTGTGTGGGTATTTGTGGGTGTTTATGTCCGTGCCTGCAGGTCCATGCATGTTTGCGTGCATGCGTGAATGAGTGTGTGATGAGTGTGTGTGTGTGTCTGTGTGCGTGTGCGTGTAGGTCTATGAGTGCATGTGTTTGTGTATAGGTCTATACGCGTGTGTGTTTATAGGTCTCTGCCATTAGGTCTATGCGTGTGTGTTTGTGTAGGTCTATGTGTGTGCGTGTGTGTGTGTGTGTGCAGGTCTATGCGTGTCAGTGTGAGTGTTTAAGTCTATGCGTGTGTGTGTTTGTAGGTCTATGCGTGTGTGTGTGTGTGTATGTCTATGATTGTGTGTGTGTGTAGGTCTATGCACGTGTGTGCGTGTGAGCGCGTGTGTATGAGTGGGTCTATGCATGCGTGCGTCTGCGTGCGTGCTCGTGCATGTTTGTGTGCGAATAATAAAGCATACCGCCCTAAGGGACAAGGTAGTGTAGTGGCTTGAATTAGTAGCCAAATGTTTGCTATGTGTAGCTTTGTGTCAAGATACCATCTGTATTCATTAATAATTTGTCAGCTTTTGTATCTATCTATCATTTTTAATATAAATGTTGAATGTCTGTTGTAATTGTTGAATAAATGTGTTGTATGTAATTTAGTCTTGGACCTAAGGAAGTCCAACTGCTCGTCAGCTAATGGGTATCCCTAAGGTAAACAAATAAACACACACACACACAGACACAAACACACACACACACACACACACACACACACACACACACACACACACACACACACACACACACACACACACACAGTGTCTTCCGCGCCACACTGCCAACAACACGGGTACGTCCCGTGTGCAGTCTGGGCTCGTCCGACCAGTGGGGGCTAATGCTAACGCTAGCTCATGATGCTGCGGGCGCGGAGGGGAAGGCGGCGGTGATGAGCAGCGCTTGGCGATGCCTTCCCAAGGGGGGGGGGGGGGGGGGGGGGGGGGATGCGATGCTAGCACAGCGCTGATGTAAACACAAAGCGGGGGATGATTCATGGCTGGCACTATGGCGGCGGGGCGGGCCGCAGAGAGGGGGATTACAGATGCGTCATTAGAGAAGGAGCGAGAGGGACAGCCCTGCTGGGGATGGGGGTGGGGGAGATATTTAATTGGCTGTGGAGGGGTTTCTTTTCATTTCTAACGATCCGGTAAATCTACACGCGCAGAGCGGCTGGGCTCCCGTGTCGCTCCACGCTCTCCCAGGACGACAACAGAAACAACAACAACAACAACAACAACATCAACAACAACGGAGAGACCAACGGACAGCTGGTCCAGAGTGTACGCCGGAGTAGGAGAGATGGACGGACGGACAGACGAGAAGACAGGCAGGCAGACAGACTGATGAGACGGACAGACTGACAGCAGACAGATGGAGGGTGGGCAGAGAGACAGAGACAAACCGATAGACGGGCAGACAGACTTATGGCTGGTTTGACAGATAGACAGACAGACAAATAGATGGATCATCTTCAATGAGCCGTACAGATGGAATGATGATGATGATAATAATAATAATGGAATTGTCTTGTTGCCATAGTAATGGTGATGAATGATTAGGAGTTAATCAGCATCTGCGGCTCCCCGGGAAAGCAGACAGTAGTAGGAAAATACCACAAAATACCACAAAATGCCACAAAAGTCAGTAAGGTGCCAGTGCTAAATAACAATGCTGTATAATAACTATGATCGCCCCTATTTGGCAAACACTTCTTCTCACTACTAAATAGTTAGCCAGCCCACCAGAAACCACTTTCTCTAATTTGTTCCCGTTTGTCTTTGTGAGCGTTGGCGCAACCCTCCAATATTACAAACCTGAAATGTGTGAAAAAAAAATAAACTGCGTCCTCGCTAGAGCAGTTTGTCCATTATGGGCTACTGTAGGAACAAGCTCATTCTAAGGTAGCAAAAACACAACGACTCATGTTTGCATTGGAATATACACTATTAAAACATAGCTATTAATATCATATTCCATTACTGCCAAGTATGTTCGGCCAGATGCCACAAAATTATACACACTGCACCTTTAAGGTAGAAGTTAAAATGAAAGTAGTGGATTAGGGGAAGTTTAGGTACAGGAGAAGATGGAGGTCGTTGTCGAGGTTAAGGTAAGATAAGAAGCTTATTTATTCATCCCAGATGGGAAATAAGTAAGGATAAAGGTAGAGGTAAAGGTTAGGGATATTGTAATGGAGAGGTAGAATATTAAGTAAAGAAAAATGTAGAGTTTAAGCGTAAAGTAGAAGGTTAAGGTAAATGGGAAGGTTATGTAAAGGTAAAGGTAGATATAAAAAGGTATTGTGACGGAAAAGAAAGAGGTTAAGACAAAGTTTGTGTTACAAAGTAAAGGTGTGCGTTCTCACCTGGAGAGTGTGGCGGTGGGGTGCACATGAGCACCACCCCTTGGCCTCCCCGTACGGACACGCCCCCTCTGGTCTTAGGACTGAAGGCTCCGAGGTCTGTAACACAACACACAGTGCTAGTTAACACACTGCACAGTGCTAGTTAACACAACGCACGGTACTAGTTAACACAACACACAGTACTAATTAACACACTGCACAGTGCTAGTAAACATCGCACAGTACTAGTTAACACACCGCTCAGTACTAGTTAACACACTGCTTAGTACTAGTTAACACACCGCACAGTACTAGTTAACAAACCGCACAGTACTAGTTAACACACCGCACAGTACTAGTTAACACACAGCACAGTACCAGATAACACACAGCACTAGTTAACATGCTGCACAGAACTAGTGCTAACACAACAACAAACAGTGCTATTTAACACAGTGCTAGTTAACACAGTACTATTTAACAAAGTGCTAGTCAACACAGTGCTACTTAGATCGTTCTTAAAACAGTTCTACTAAGAGAGTTCTTCCTGATGAGAGAACGTAACACACAGCACAGTTATTCTTGAAATAAAACAGTCCTGTGTGAATAAACCAAACACAGTAATTCTTAAAGATAAGCTGATAAGCTTCACTTCTTAGAGAGACACATAACACTCAAACATAGAAGTTGTTAATGACTAGACTCATGGATGGCTGAGGTGATTTCCTCTAATACAGGACAATCATCTGTTCATTTAGGATCCTTCTGATGGGTCCAGAGTAGGTTAATCCCACTGGAAACACTCTCACAGTACTGCAGCTCCCCACATTAGAAGACATGCCCATGACGTCTGAGATGTGATTTCTCTCTTTTTCAATCTAAATTCACTGGATCGACCATGTAGAAACAGCAGCATGAATATTAACATGCTAATACATAGCATTTATCCTTCTGGTCTCAATGATTATCTAGTGTAACAGACGGTGGGTAGCTTGCCTTGGTGTGTTCATAAAGGATAGACACCGAAAACTCAGAATATTACCATTTTGAGCCATTTAATTCGTGTCCGAATTCTTACTCGAAATTTGCATGAATATTAAGTCCCTGCTCATAATGTCTTGGGCATTATGAGCAGAGAACAACATAATGTATATTTATCATGAGGCTTTGTGGAAAATTAACTCGGTAAGTGTAAGTGCACAGATGGTCGAACATAAGTCTGCAGAAAGAAAAGAATAACTTTTTGGGGAGCAGTGATTGTGGATGGGCTTTCTGAGAGTGGGCTTCATGTTGCCTGTCTTGTGTTTGTTTGTTAGTGCACTGCCTTGAATCACAAAGCCCAGCATCAGGCCAGGAACTGGGGGAAGGTTGTAGACCTCCAGGCTCCAGGGCCGTGTTTTTTGGGGAATCGGCGGGTAATTCGATCTGACAGCTATTTGGAAAAAACCTGAACCGCTGTCGATTTTCTGCCACAATGAAAACGGATCATAGTTCAAGGGCTGCATCTCAAAACGGGGCATGCAGTCAATTTGGGTTTCTTTCTTGAAATACCAAAGCTCAAAAGGTCTCTGGCAGCCCTACTGTGGGGAAACCACGGGAAAATGTCAGGTAACATTTGGGGTGAATTGATAATAAACAGCATATGCATTAAATGCTTGATAATTACATGCTCATATGCTGTGATCGCTTGGCACAGGGGCACATAAATAACACAGCAGAATGAACACGCCACCCTTTACGGTTCTAGCAAGGTAATAAAATAAGTAAATAGCAGTTATGAGATGTGATGATGTTGAGGGAAACTGAGCTGCCCGACCCTCACAAAACGATTGCGAAATGCCACTTCAGCCGGTCTGAGTCCCGGGTGCCACAATGTGATGCACGCTGTCCACCTCAGCATGTTTGATATTGACTTGCACAGTCGATAGCGGTGGCAGTAGCACAAAACCTCACTCCAGACCACGCGGAGAGAACGATGCTGAATATTTCATTGAGCAGCGCGTTGCTTTGGCGCGGGGATACGGCCATAGGCTCAGGGCCCCTCCTGGCCGTTGGATTTGCAAAGGGTTTGTTTCAGAACAAATATTTATTTGGTCAAGTCCAAACCATGTTGTTATTTTCTTAGTGCGTCAGTGTTCAGAAATGGAACTTGAATAAGGAAGATCTTCCAGTGGATCTGAGCAGAAATTAAAAATATAAACATTAGCACACCGTTAAAACTCAATTTTGAACATACGGTTGCTCTGATTTCTGACAGCGCTCATCAAATGAACCGTTTCCCCTTGCATACAAATGTGCAGGGAGACGGAGAGCGCAAAGCGGCATGTTCCCAGACGTAATTCACAGCCAATTCCTCGCTCTGCTTTAAATTGATTGATTAACACATCCAGACGCATCGGACGATTAAATAGTGTTGACAAGATTTGATCACTTTCCTATCTCTTGATTTGTTGGCCAGGAAATCATGTACCATATCCTGTAGATAAACTGCTCACTGTTTATTATTAAGTTATTAAGAAAAAAAACATGTTTTTCCTGGGTTTTTCCTATCGATTGTCCGCCCATGGTCATCACCTGGTTCTTTTCTCCACTCCCTGCTGACCTTCCACCCCTCCCCTCATTCGGAGACACATGAGTTAAAGCGAATCAATATGCTGCCTGTCCACCTAATGACCAAACACAATAAATGGCTGCTCACAGACTTTAAAGCCACGGCGAATGAGGGGAGATAGTTACTCCAGTGCCTGGAGAGATGAATAGAGGAAGCGAATAGACAGGCCGACCGCCGGTGACTGCGACTTACGTAATCCGCAAATGGCTAAACATAAATGTGCTTCAAAAAGTGAAGGTTCGATAAAACGCGGGGACGAGGCGGGAAGGAGGGACGATCTTCAATCGCTACGGCGGACCCTGAGCAAAGCAGATCGTCCCACACGGTTGGAAAGGACAACTGCCGCGGCCTACCTCGCCAAACTGGGCGTGCACTCGAGGGCTCCCACGCCGCAGTGTTTATGCTTTAAAAGCTCCCTTCAGAGCTCTAGCCAGGGCCAGGACGGGAGGTCAATTTGAGCAGTTAAAATAGGATGAAGGAAACACAGAAATAGCTTCACGGTGGAGCGCTCTGTGCACGGCGAGCAGCGCTCTACCTGAGCCGTAGTCAGGCTGGCGAGGGAAGGAGGAGGAGAGGAAGGAGAGGAGGCGAGGGGAAGAGAAGAGGAAGGGAGAAGAAGAGGAGGAGCAGAGAAGAAACTGGGAAGATATTATGATGGGGGGGAGAGAGAGAGGAGGGGAGGTCAGGAGGAGGAGCAGCGAAGAGATGGGGAGGATTATATGATGGCGAGGAAGAGGAGGGTAGTATTTGAGATGGAGACGAGGGTGAGGGGAGGTGAAGGGGAAAAGGAGGAGAAACGGAGTGAGAAAGGCAAACACGGGGGTGCAGTGGAGAAAAGGAGGAGAGGGCGAGAGGAGGAGACACGGGTGAGGTGAGGAGAGAATTCTCGAGGGAGTAAGATCAGAGAGCTACTTCCGCATGCTGCCTTCAAAGTCTTGACTGAAAAAAGGCGCTCAAGTAGGAGTTCAGAGACTCTGAATTTCAAAACAAAGAGAGGGAGCGCGCGCGAGAGAGAGGGGTAGACGTACAGAGAGAGCTGGAGAGACCAACAGGGAGGGAGAGAAGGTCCCGAAGGAACATGTTTGGAGCCAGAGAACATGACCGGCGGGATGAATATAGAAAAAGAACCAGATGAAAAAAATGTGTGTGCCTTGCTTGCTGATGAACTCTGCTTAGTCTCCCCTCTCTCTCTCTCTCTCTCTCTCTCTCTCTCTCTCTCTCTCTCTCTCTCTCTCTCTCTCTCTCTCTCTCTCTCTCTCTCTCTCTCTCGTGTTCTCTCTCTTTCTCTCTCTCACCTTCTGGCTTTCTACGTTTCTTTCCCACCTCTCTCCGTTCCCCTCTCATCTCCCTCCCTTCCTCCCTCTCCCTCCAGCGCTCTCTCTCTATTCCTATTAGTCTCTCTCCTTCGCTCTCCCCTTTTTTATCTCCCTCTCTCTCTCCGTATCTTTCGATCGTTTCTAGCTCCCGCTCTCCCCGCCTCTCTCTCTCTCTCTCTCTCCCCTTTTCAAGTTTTACCTGCGAGCCATGACAGCGTTGTGAGTTGCCAAGCAGAGCTTCTATGAAGAGAAGTCTGAGGCGTAAACCAGTGGTTTTCTGGGATGCTGTCACACAGGGTAAATAAAACGAAGGAACAGTCGTCCGTCAGAAGTCCAGGCCTAGTAGCCAGGGGGTCCACGTGACAACAGAATGCACTCTCTCCTGTGAGATGCTACATCAATAGCATTGTATACTTTGCTTTCTATGTAGCAGAAGGCCCATGCGTTTTGTGTTTGTGGTCGATAGTCATGTAAACTTTGCAAATATGAACAAACAAATAAACAGAATAATGAATGAATAAAAACGGATGAAACCGAATGACATGCATGGATTCCAGCAGTCGCAGTTGCCATGAATCCTTGAAACCTTGACTGCTCAGGACAACTTTAGGGTTAAAGTACTCACCACGTCGGTAAAAGCCTGTCTGGAGTTGCTTATTAAAGTTCTAAAACGTGTTTGGATAGCCCTTCATCACCACCGACTTATGGTGCTTATTATACACCCCAACCCATAAGCACCCTGAAGGGCTCGTACAACTTCCCCCAGATCCCGGTGAAGAAGGAACCCCTTGAGGAGGAACACAGAAGTGGGGTCTCCCTTCCTTGGACCGTTAAGACTGCAGCTGGGGCAGAATCGGCAGCCATGTCACAATAGCACAAAATAGTCTGGACAAATTATGCTGAGCTTCTTTTTTCACAGGTCACGGCACAGTTTAAATGGGCAGGAATATCTCATTTTCGGTGTGGTCAAACCTCCACTGGTGGAAGTGCTTTGAAAAGTAGACTATTCGCCAAGAGTTACAAAGTGTAAACCACAAAGGATATTCTCATAATGTCTACGACTACAGTTCTCATTTTTGTACACCTAAGCCCTCCAGATTAATGTGAACTATTGTTGAAAGCACATTCTTATTAATAAGTGTGTAAGTCACTGAAGGCAGTTCTAACCAGAATGGGAGCTTGACATCGTTTTCTGAAAGGTGCATCTTTTCTGAGAACCAAAACCACGGCTGAATCGCACCGCATCGCTCGCTGAAATCATAAACAACAGGGCGACAATCTTCAATAGCTCACTTCCACTGCGAAACCCCGAGAGAAAACGCAGAGAATTAAGGTTACGCTTCTCAACTTCGTGTCAAACAAGGCAACGGAAGCTGTTGAGAGTGAATCCAAACAAGACGGGGACGCCTTGGATCAGCGTACTCATTGGCCTAGGTCAGAGAGCCTGGGAATGAGGGCAGGGTCTGACGGCAGACAATGAGTGGGGAAACTGACAGAACCGACCCGTCTAGCTTCACACCGGGTGATAAATACCCTCCATTCGTCATGCTGAAAGAGAGAGAGAGGAACGGGAGAACGAGGAGAACGAGTCGGGAGAGGAGATGCACTCCTGCATGTTAAAAGCATGGCTGCAGGATGAGTCTCCTTAACTCTCCAACTACATCTCCCAAGGGGTCATTTGAAGGATATGTAGGGAGACTATTAAACCACTGCTGCTGTTCAATATGCAGCAGCGTTTAAATAATTAAGATTATGTTGATAGATATTGCAGTATCTGTACCGCGGCCATGTCGCTGGTGAGCAATACGGGGTAGTTTACTTCAGGGAATGGGGGCTAATCGAAGCCTGATAGGCTGACGTTGGCATTTTGCAGCTATTGATCATAACTAATATCAGAGCGTCTGTGTGATGAAGTAATATCGACATGCACTTTTGGGAACAATACATTTCCATTTATTGGACGCATGGAAACTGAATGCCTACGTTTGCTCAATATAAATATATCTATGGAAATTAATGGACATGCCATCAACATATTGTGTAGCCCGCGGTGGGGCCATTAAAGAACAGTTTAAAAAAGTGCTGAGTACTGTTTAGTTCCAGTATAGAGAGAGAATTTAGGTAATTTTGACTGTTTGACGCCCAGCCAAAAGCCAGCCTATCCTGTAGATATTATCAGGCAGGACGCCCAAATCCCTGCCTCCTCATTAAGGAAAATGTATTCACTGTCAAGTCACTTTGGATAAAAGTGGCTCCAAACTCTGTGATTCCAACCAGGAGTTTCCGAGCAGGTTCCAGGAGGTACTTTAGGTGCTTTGTTATAACAACAACAATTTCTACCTACAATTACAATTAGCTGAATATCATGTTGTTGTTGCTGAACAATAAAGAACCAGAAAAACAAGTGCGCCTCAGCTTCTTCCATTTTAAATGACGACAATATTAGCAATGATTTCTAAACGTTCGCTGTAAAATATTAATTCAAGTGAAAAACACGCCTGCATTAGACTCAACAGAGTGCTACCTCAGCCGTACGGATGGGGCAACGGCGGTTCACGAGACTAAACAGGGTTGACAACGATTACCTCCAAAAAAGCTAAACAGCACAACAAAAAGATAAAGATGTCAGTGTTAGGCGGATGAGAGGACTGTGACGGCGTAGCGCGTAGCAGCTACTAACCACACGGTGCGGATCAAAGAGAGACCCGGGGAGACAAGAGAGGCGGGCAGCACCAGACGGGCGCTCTAGTCAGGGCTTAAAAGGGCTCAGCGGGGGGCCCCGTCTATTGATCTGGGTGAGGGGGCCGCGGGAGCAGTTATCAGGGCATCATCCACTACAAACAGCCCACCGTCATCACACACACACACACACACACACCAGGGCTCTGTGCCGTCTCAATAACTACCATGACGGGAGGTGGGAGAAGTGGTTGGCATATTGGCTAGAGGGTCTGACTGCCACCCTGAAGGTTCAGGGTTCAATCCCCATAGGCGTCATTGGGCAGGATGCCCTAACCTCTCCTTGCACCTTATTGACAGGACCTTTAGCCACAGTAAATCCCTTTGGATGAAAACAAAATATTGATTGTAATCTTTAGTCTGTAGTCTTTATCTTGTGAATAACAGTTCAGTCACAGCAGTTAACCTTATCTACCAGTGTCGGGGACGGTTACTGTTTAGATGTTATAAGTTACGTTAAACTCTCTTTCTGTAAAAGTTGTGCAAGAAGTTATGCTGCTTTGTTACTGGCTGTGGAAAGTTAAGACGTCAAGCTATATTTGTGTCCTTTTCAGAAAGCAATCCAAAAGATACCCTTTTAAGTCGAAGAGTTCTGTATAAGAGAAAAATAAGTAGTAATAGGGAGACTTCAATTGCAAAACCAACATGTAACTGTTATGACCGGCTCAAGGCCACAACACATAGGAGGACACCGTACTAAGCATGGCGCAGAAAGGTGTTTATTTACAACCAAGAAGAAGTACAACACAAACAAAAGCTGGGATCCTGTCAGGAAGTTGAGAGAGAGAGAGCCGGAGGGAGGATCCACTTATATAGGCTGCACCCACAGCTTCATGCAGGTGTCCGCAACCACCACTCAGGAGGCTGCAACTTAAAGAGACATGGCAGATACGTACAACGGGACAGACAAATAAATATTGACACTTAAGATTACAGCCATGCTGTCAGCATTAACATTCTAGGGCACACGTGAGAGGGCATCGGCCACAGCATTATCACACCCCTTCTTATGCCGAATCTCGATATTGAAGTTCTGCGCCATTAAAGCACACCGCATGAGCCGTTGGTTATTGTTATACATGCGGTTTAGGAAGACTAGAGGGTTGTGATCGGTGAAAACCAACACCGGCTGTGGCGTTGAGCCAACATAAGCTTCGAAATGTTGGAGGACCCAAAGCATGGCTTAAGCCTCTTTCTCGATAGTGCTATATCTACCTTGGGCTGCATTGAACTTTTCGGAAAAGTAGCAAACAGGATGATCGATACCAGAAGAATCTTCCTGCAGCAGGACAGCACCGGTCCCACCTGCATCAAGCTCTGCAACATAGTAGCACTACACTGTGATCCAGAAAAGGATATGTTTGGCTGTTCATTAGCGATTAGACATCTTGCCTGAGGAGGCCTTCAAACAGGCTGTGGGCATTGGGAATCGCACCTGCCACTATTAGGCTGGTCACTTACAACAGCATCCTGCCCTTAAATCTGAACTACCGTTCGAGAGCGAGATTCTGGTCCCCTCGGTGTGGCCATGGATTTCCATCTTGTTCTCTCCTGACAGGCTGCCAAGGCCAGAAAGTAAGCCGTCTCCATACTTACAACCAATCAAATCACTTCAGGGAGAACCAAGCATGAAGCATTTTTGTTCTGAAAAAAGAAATCGATGTGTGCCCGCGAGTTTCTGAGGCCTGGTTCTCCCTGGGAAGGTGTGACAGGAGTTTAAGATCCTGCGTGAGTGGTTGGTAGAGCAGTCTCGGTGTATGGGATTACTTTACAGACCGTGTTACTCTAACATTCACCGGACCCCATGATTAGGAAGACAGAGGCTATACCCAGAGAGACATGGCATGTATTAAAATATTTTATCTTAATAACTCTATCTTATATTTTGCAGGACTACTATTAATTCATTTAGCAGACACAGACCTAAAGGGAAATCACACACACACACACACACACACACACACACACCACACACACACACGCACACACACACGCACACACACACACACCACACACACACACACACACACACACACACACACGCACGCACACACTGAGCCTGAGCCTTTAGCTGTGAAAGCGTAAGAGGTAGGGGAATTGTTTCATGCATAATCTAAGCCACTGAAAATACACGTTTTGTGACTCAAAATCACCATATTATGCTAGCCTATCCCATTCAACACACAACAAACAACAAGAGCCAAAAACAGCCATGAATTCCAATCATGGATCTGTGAAAATACAATACATCTTTAATTCCTTCTCCCTGGCCAGTCCACCATTCACCAAAAAAACAAATGCGTTTGTTCCAATAACAACACCATACCATGAAGCATCCTCTACACTGGTAGCCGTCCACCGAGTTAGCATACCAACCAGATAGCCTCTCTCAAGCATACCAATCAGGCTATTACGGCCCTCGCTCCCAGGGAATCAAGAGAGGAGGCGGCAACCGGACATTCCCCTTCAAGCGCCCTGGTCCGGGGGTCTGCCCGTGTCCGCTTCCGTCGACGGTATACCGGGACGGGAGCAACGCAGAATGGGTAATCAGGGACGACTGTGCTTTTTTTTGCTCTCAATTACCACCGAGAGCAGGAGTCGGAGAGCTCGCGGCGCGGCTAGCTGAGAGGATCAACAGCTACACCAGGCAGCAGCAGCCCGGGGAGGAGCAGAGCAAAGGCAGCGGGCGTGGCACCACTTCAGAGGGTACATATTTATATACCCCAACCCACCCCCCCACCACCACACACACTGCCCCCCTGAAACCAAACACGACTGTTTCAAGTCAAACGGGTTGAAGAGCCCCGAAGCCAAATACTAAAAGTTCATCAAGGCCGGCTCTGTTTTTCCTTTTAATCGTATAATTTGTGTTGTGTGCTGGAGGCACCTGGAAACACATCTCCCTCCGTTTTTGTGGCTTGGCAGTCGTGTCAACGTAGGGACTCCATAGCAGAGGCTGGCTAGACGGAGCAGGCCGTACTCACAGGCAAACTGCAGCAGGGCGTCGCGGCTCACGGCGGTCCCCAGGCCGTTGGTCGCGCGGCACTGGTACTTCCGTAGTCGGCGGTCTCGCTGGCGTTGCTGATGATCAGGTTCCCGTCGACGAGGCTGTAGCGGTCGTCGTCCTCGGGGTCCACCTCGGTCCCGTTGATGAACCAGCTGGGAGGAGAGGAGGCGAGGGTCAGAGGGATTCAGACCCCCGGGCTCGTTACAAAGGGGGGGGTGGGGGGGGGGGGGGGGGGGGAGACATTGAATCGTGCCGAAGTCTTGTGTGTGCGTAACGGACGTATCAAGCGTCAGAATTGTAACACGTGTCAATAGGCATAATGCAACAATACAATTAATAACGAGAGGCAGCTATGATTCCCTCGTGTTTGGGGAGTACTAAATGTAAAACACAGTCTCTTTTTGATTGGAGTGAAGTTAAGGTTTTGTTAGACAGGAGTATATCTGTGTGTATCCGATCAAAGGTTATAAAGGCTTCCTGTATCAGACAGACAGGGCTATAGCCTACCTGAGTGTACCAGACAGATGGGTATATAGCTCTACCAGTATCAGACAGACAGGTACAAGCCTACTGAGTGTATCAGACAGACGGTTATAAAGTCTACCTGAGTGAAAACAGACAGACGGGTATATAGCCTGCCAGTATCAGGACAGACAGGTATACAGCCTTACCTGAGTATGGGTGGGGGGTTTCCTCTCGCTTCGCAGCTCATCAACACTTCTTGTCTTCGGAGTTCAAGGGGTAGATGACATCATCGGGCTCCTGGACGAACACGGGCCCGTACACATCGCTCTCTACCGTAAAAGAGAGGATAGTAGAAGAAGAAGTTTGAGTCATAGGGATAATCGAAGGTTGTATAAGGAGCATGCATTAAGGAGCATTCTGGAGCCTTTATGGTCGGATCAGACATGAGAAGTGAAGACAGGAACATGTACAGATGTAGGAATAGACATACTTCATATATTACATTTGATCTTGACGATGAATATATTCATCATCAAGTTTGTTGGTGAGGGGAAGGCTTTGGTCAAATCCAGCTCAGCCAAATACATTTATATTTCAGAGACCGGGATTTCTTTAAAAAATCTTCCAAAAATCGGTGTTCCATAAATAATAATCGAGGAAGTGCCAATGGTGTATATTGATATCCCTTCGCATAACTGTCTCCGGTTTCAAATTCTTTGGGAGAGAAAAAAAAGATCCATATTCTAGTATTTCCCACCGTTTGTATGAGAAATGATACGGTTTTGAGGTTCACAAATAATTCCCTTTCATGGCCAACTTAAGCAGATTCATGGCACGCTCGCATCCAATTCTCACACGTTGCAATTTGAACCCTTGATTTGAATAAGAGACGTTTCACACATCTCACCCAGCAGCTACTCAATTAAAGCTATCAGATTGGCTGAGATCGCAGCTGGTTGATCCCACCCAGCTGTTCGCATGGGTTCGCGCTGGGTATGCTAACCTGGGTAGCCTGGGAACCAGACGAATCTGCACGCTTTTAACTGCTCTGGCATATGCGTCTGACCCCCCTCCTGTTCAGACAGTTTTCCAGCAGCCCTGGCCGGTTTGGCTCAATCACAGCCATCTATCTGATATGCGGTTTGATACAATGACTTTACAGAGAAGTGCCCTATGGGATGGCTGTTGAAGCACTTTCATGAATAACCAGGATGGCTGCCCCTGATCTGGCACCCGTTTCATTGCTCTGATTGGTTGGAGGTCTATCCTATCCTGTCCTATATTGGGCTATGCTGATTGATAACGCCCCTTGAAAATCAAACAAAGAACTAAGAGGTTTTGGACGTATACATATTTGCAACACACACACACGCATACACA
Source organism: Gadus morhua (assembly GCF_902167405.1). Taxonomy (NCBI): domain Eukaryota; kingdom Metazoa; phylum Chordata; class Actinopteri; order Gadiformes; family Gadidae; genus Gadus; species Gadus morhua. The sequence goes on from NC_044063.1 coordinate 6,480,304, forward strand.
CATGCACACATGCACTATCTCGGGCACACACACACACACACACACACACACACACACACACACACACACACACACACACACACACACCGCGCGCGTGCGGTGTATTGTTAAGCGCTGCATCCGAGCGTATGAACAGTCTTCTTGTTAGCATGCACGTGTCCTGTGTAATTGCATGTAGGTGGCCACCGAGACATTACATCATTAAATTATAGAGTGGATAATATCCCACCACCGTGACCCCTACCGTGGTGCTGCCCTGAGCTCTCTGTTCAGAGATCTCTAGGGCCTTTGGGGGCCAATCTTTAATTCCACAGAGCCAAGGTCAAGCATGAGATGTTTCATCCATTTACAGACTCTGCCATTACCATTTATGTACCATAGGCATAGGCAACTCCCTATATTTCACTGTTGGGGCTATTATCAAAGAGAAATAGAAGTATGAAATTAACTTGGTCCTTGAGCAGGGGTTTTACCAAAGCGATTGTTATTTGCCATTGTGTATTGTTGTGTCATTAATGATGAAATATATTTCATAATGGAAGGAACAAGCACTTTGATAAATAACAGATTGCTCGACTAGGTTTCTACGGTTTTAATAACCATCAAAGGTTAGTTTAAAATATATTGACTTGCCTTCCCTTTCAATTAGTATTCAGTTATTCTCTTTTCACTGCAGAACCCTATATTTTACATATTTAATCTTGAAGCCATCGGTATGTATACGATACATATTTCATGATGGCTAGCTCTGCTATTCCTAGCATGTTGTTAAAAAGTGCTACATCTTTGGCATCCAACAGCCCAGTAGTTCCCAACCAGGGCTTAAATCTCAAGCCAAGATTTAAGCCCTGAAATCAACGTATGATTCAACTTCTACCATAGTAAACATAGATACCACAACAATATGAATACTACTGCTAAATCATTTTGGCACAATTTTAGTTCCTATAGGTAGCAACATTATTAATTATGATGCTAGATGATAACAGTATAATTGTTGTTCCTAGGAGTCTACAATAATGATGCTAAATTATTATAGTCTTGTGGTTGGGTGTGGATGTTGGGGCACTGTGGCCATACTGATGGGCCGTGGGGGTACATGAGACTAAACACTGGTCTAGCAGCCTATTCCAGTGTCTCCTCCTGCTAACCAAGACAGAAGAGAAAGAGAGTAGCCTATAGCTAACAGAGCCTCAGGATAAGTTGGAGACTAAGGACACTTTATCTGGAGATAGATGTTTCCTTTGTCCATAAATTGTAGGAAGTTTTGTAACTGTATTATATTAATTATTTATGTTTAATATGGAGTATCACTATTATATTATAAGTATCAAAAAGATTTTCTCCCATTAAACTATTGTAAACAAATAGTAATACAAAAGTGAGGAAACTTACTAGGATATTATTAGTATATTATTAGTATATCATAAACCATTAGGATTCATATATATATTTTGTTATGCATAATATTGCTTCATGCAACTCCTATTATTTAATTTCAAGTGATGGACAACAGGATCTTAAAATGTATAGCCTAATAACCATACGATATCACAGAGGGATGTATCCACGACACCTACCGAATACCTTCTCTTGAAATTGTCCGGACGCACATTATTAATACATATCTCAAAGTCAGCTAATGAACTCAAGATTGGTAAATGCCATCGCTCCATTCAGCCGCCCTGCCGCAGTAATGTGACTGGCTTTGCCCACGTCAATGTGCGGTAATTGGTCCCCCACTTGACTCTGTAGCCAGGAGGAATAACACGCTCCGACCATTAAACCGGCTCGCAAAAATAGAAGGGAACGGATCAGCTGAAATAACAGCGTCTCGCAGCTCGTTTTTTTACGGAGCGTCATTTTACGACGCCTAACGCACACCTCGTTAACCCTTAAAAAACATATCGAGAGGCAACTGACGGATTTCTTTTGTCCATCACTACACGCAGGGTTGTATTTATAACTCTTTATGAGGTGTTTTATCACTATGGCGGAGGAGCCTCACAGCGGGCACAGTGAGACTCATCAGCAGTATCTCCCCCCACCTGCCGCGTCTGAGTGGGAGGGCGGGGAGGAGGCTGACGACCCACACCCGACGCTCAGGCCTGCCCCGGGACGCGGTTCGGCTCAGAGGGCCTGAGCGCTCTCTCTCTCTCTCTCTCTCTCTCTCTCTCTCTCTCTCTCTCTCTCTCTCTCTCTCTCTCTCTCTCTCTCTCTCTCTCTCTCTCTCTCTCTCTTCCAAATAAAAGCAAACACAGACGGGCAAACCCTAGCTCATTATTCTATACAATTAATGACCACCCCATTATAAGATCATATACTCTTTTTAAGTACATTATAATGTTCTCTACCGTTGATCCTCCAATGATTTATTGTGAAAAACATACACGCAAACACACTTTTTCGGAAAAGGCAAGAAACTGAATTTGGCCTTGTGTCCTCAGTCAGGGAATGGCTATCTTCCTTTCATACAATACATGTGCAGACATGCCCACAACAACATGTCCTCTGTGACACAACAACGTGCTGTGATTTCACAGTCTGTTTTCCCCGTCCGTCAATACACTCACATAGCAATCGCCTGGGAATGACTTTTGTGTTGAAGGTCAGGGAGCAATGGACGACAGAAAGATACAGAATGTAAATACAGACAGACTGAGAGAGAGAGACAGACATACTGAATGACAGGGAGAAAGAATGGGTGAAGAATGGAAGAAAGATATAGAAAGTAAATACGGACAGACAGACACACAACATGAGAGAATGAAAGAAATAATTAAACAATGGAAGAAAGAAACAGAAAGTAAATACCGACATGAGAGATAGAAATAATGAATTCAACAATGGAAGAAAAATAGAGAAAAGTAACTCTGCTACAAACTGACAAATTGAACGAAGATTGTAAGACAAAAAGCAAGAACGGATTGAAAAAAGAATGAATGAAAGGCCTACTTATTCATTCATTGTATGTGTGGCCGCAAACAGCTACTCTAGGGAGACGGAGACCGTGAAAAAGAAAAAGAGAGAAAAATGAAGAAAGAAACAAAGAAATGATACAGAAAGATATATGATAAGGGTAAACACAGAAAGACAAAATGAGAACAAAAGTAAGATTCACTGCTGAGTCAATTAAAGATAGACTTTATGAAATAAATAAAGGAAGCATGAATTATTTCAGTCGAAACCCAGATAGGAGAAATCCACACAAAACAAGAGCAAAACAGAAAGAAAGAAAAATGACAGAAAACTCATTGTGGGGATCAATTAAGAGTTTCCCTGATGTCTTAATATATTCTACACATCCTATCTGCCAGGCCATCTAGTAAGCAATGTAGATAAATGTCTGTCCGTCTCCGCGTTGTGTTGCAGGGTATTACATCTTTAACTCCTGACAAACATATCCATCATTGTAGAGCCATGACAGCAGCCAAGACAGGGAGAGAGAGAGAGCAAGAGGGTGAGAGAGAGAGAGACAGCGCAGGAGAAAGAGACGGCAAGAGAGACTGCAAGAGAAAGAGGGTGAGAGAGAGGGAGAGAGCGTGAGAGAGAGAGATACGGCGAGAGGGAGAGAGGGAGAGGGAGAGAGAGGGAGACAGCGCGGGAGAAAGAGACAGCGAGAGAGATGCGAGAGAGAGAGAGAGATACGGCGAGAGAGAGGCGGAAAGTCTGAGAGAGAGAGAGTGAGAAATAGGCGGAGATAGAGCCAGAGTGAGAGTGAGAGAGAGAGAGACAGAGAGAGAGAGAGAAGCAATGAGAGAGAGAGAAGCAATGAGAGAAGAGAGAAGAGAGAGAGAGAGAGAGAGAGAGAGAGAGAGAGAGAGAGAGAGAGAGAGAGAGAGAGAGAGAGAGAGAGAGAGAGAGAGAGACAGACGGAGATCGCAGCAATCCCACTTCAATTTCACAGAGGCCAGCACCCTGGTCACTCTGGAGAGGGAGCGGTGATGATGGATTGGTGAGACCCATTCATTCTTCCCCCGACCAGCCAGACGCCAACAGATGGGGGTGTGGCAGCCCGACGTGAGCGAGCGCGTGTTTGGGGGGAGTCGGTCTCACCTTGGCTGAGGGAGTCCTCCTCCAGCGAGCTGGGTGCTGACAGCTGGAGGGGGTGGCGGGGATGGTGACTGGAAGTGAAGGAGGACCAGTCGTCTCCCCCCCCCCCCTCCTCCTCCTCCTCCTCCTCCTCCTCTGTAGTCCTGTCTACGTCTGGTCCGTGAGTGGAGTGATGGCGACGATGGCGATGACGAAGAGGACCAGCCGAAGGCCCGGCCCGCGTCTGGAACAGAGAGAGTAGAGTAGAGTAGATCTTTAATTTACTCTGCACTGATTCTCACTTTTGTTCTTATTTTGTCTTTCTGTGTTTACTTGGGAATAAAGCGTTGTGAGGAAGTTGTTCCTGTGGTCGGTTAAAGGTCAAAGCAACGGTCGTCACCACCTATGTCCTCGATACCGTGACCATAATAAGCTGAGTGGTCACAGGGGCTGACAACTCTGATGGTCCATTTCGATTAAACATTTTGAAAGGTTAATGGGCCTTATATATGAACAGATGCCTAATCATTCTCAAACTAATACAGACTACTTCATCAGGACGATGATAGTATGGGCAGATGTGGATTGGGTTCAAACATTGCTTTTGGAAGCAGATAGACAACTATTGAAGATGCAAGAATATTTTTCTGACCAAACAATTTGGGTAGGAAAAGGAACCAATCCATACCATGAACAAAGTTGAATCATATTCTTGCACTTCATGGCCAGTGTATTAACACACGCTTAAAGGTGACATATTATACCACCAGGTGTGAGTGTTATTAGCCGTTACAAACCATTTTGAAAATCTGCCTCTTCTGACATCACAATTGGGCGTGTCCACCTAGATATATGCTGGATAGATCAGTCTACCAGCCTACCCAGTGGACTGTAGCAAACGTTGCTCATCTATCCGACATACATCTAGCTGGACACGTCCATTAGTGATATCAGAAGAGGCAGATTTTCAAAATGGCTTGTAACGGCTAATCACACCTGGTGGTATAATAGGTCCAAAACGTTCCTCTGTTGACCGACGAGTGACCTACTGTGGTCACACTTGAGGGGAACACAAGGGGAAGATAGAAACACAAACAGCGCAAAACTGCTTCATGAAGGAGAGGAAGCTGCAGAATTTATTAGGATGTCGTATTAGTCCTAATAGCTTTCTAAAGGCGAGTGCCAAAGGACTATTATGAGGCTGTGGGGATATGGAACAATTTACCAACGCCATCGTTATCATGGGCACTTTCAAACTCTAACTGGATATACATCTCAATACCTTCCAATGACATCCAAATAATGTGTATATATATAGAGAGAGATTCTGCCCGGATCGTATTCCATAATAATATATGAATTTAGCACGGTGTGGTAGGCCAAATGGAGTACGATATACACAGGGATAATTTAGTGTTGATACAATGAAAATGAAAGGTGACAAATAAGTCTGAGTCCGAGATAGATCACAAATGAGGATGAATGGAACCTGTTATGTTTGTTAAACTGTGTGGAGCTTCACTCAAATCGAAAATGTACACATGATGCATGGTGTTTATTATCACTGGGCGTGCGTCCTCAGACGCAGAACCCCATTGTTTGTTTTATGCTAGAGTCAAAAAGATTTAAATGGGAATTTGCATTAAATAGACATTCGGCGCCGATGTTTAGGACAAGGCTTCCACATGCAGACATCATGCTGCTAAAGCAAAACAAAACCCAGATTCAGTGATTGGGTGGTGTGTGTCAAGATTCAGACACATTTAGCATTTGAATCCAAAGCGGTGAAGAGAAAAATTCAGATACGAGTTCTACGGGAGTGTATCAGGTGTTATTTCCGGATCTATTTCTTAAGGATTTCATTGTGGTAGACTGCAGTCATTGGGGATCGGATCCAGAACCTTTCATCTCGCGAATGGAACACCCTCAGCCCTGGTGGAGTGGCCCACAGACACCTTTGAGTGAACCACCAGATCACATTAGTTCCTATCCTCAGCCCCTTCAGACACACAGAGGTCGGCGCCCGCGAATCACTGTCCGCACAGACCCAGCAAACCCGGGCGGTGACAGAGGAGAAGGAGAGGGAACAAGAGAGAGAGATAGAGACAGAAAAGGTCCATCGAAGTCCATAAAAACAACCCCCGGAAAGACGCTGGAACTATCCCAGAGCCTGTCCAAAGCCATCTCTCTCTCCCGGCTCCTCCGACGTGCTGTGCTGCAGTAGCCTGTCAGCGGAGAAAATTGTTTTTGTTTTGATACCGCCTGAAAATATAATAACTTGTGATTGTGTGCGATTGCGAACCGCTCATGTTTCCCCTGACGGTCGCCTGGTTCATTCCCAAAGAAGTGTATTAAGGAGCCACCAAAGACAACGCCGTCCTCACGGGATTGGCTGCTTAATGCAAACATTCCAGATGAATAAAATGGAAGCGGAGACAGTGATGAAGAGGGCGGGACGGGTCGGGGCTAACAACAGACCCCCAGGACCACAGAGCAATGGGAGCTGGGGGCGGGAGGAGTGGGTTATCTTCAATTACATGATGAAGAGCCATGAAGAAACTAAATAAAGCTGAACAAATAATTATGCGTCTTGGGGGACTCGTCAGCAGCAAAAATATTGTTTTTCTGCAATTGGGTGAGTGGGCAATTACAGTATTTCACCCTCTCCGGGGAATACCGGGGACAGGGAATCCATTTTTGAATTAAAGGCACTGGGAGTTTTTCAATTGAAAAACGAAACCATTAGTTACCAGGAATGGGCTGAATATGCTACCCTGCTAAGAATCAGCTAGGGAGAGCTTTACAGGAGATTTAGAGAGCTGCTATGCCCTAATCGCCTGCAACCCTAACATATAGGCATCAGTTTCATTATCAAACATACCTTTAAATCAGACACCTAACATTCTGCTGGAGACAAGGGAACGAGAGGAGAACTCATAATCCCTCTCATTGGATTTATATCACAACATCTCTCTCTTTTTTTTGTATCACTATACTCTACATATATTATTGCCTAATATTCATTCAGGTGAGTCTAAATGAAGATAACAAATTGCAATTAATACCTCTGTGAGAACATATGACATATCTTCCTCCAACTCAATTCTTGATTGGGCTCCTTTTGGATGAATTCTGGAAAGGATTATGAACCCCCCGAATAATTTAATTCAACACCTTTATCTACCTTGCGCTATTTCATCCGTTCCCTATTATGTGATATCAAGGAAAAAGAGAAAAAAGTATTCCTTTTTGCCAGATTGCTATGCTAAAAGAGCATGATGTCACGAGGTGGAAGCGGCTGGAGAAAAGTCCCATTACAGGTTCAGAAAGGGGCTGAGTCCTGATGAATGCAGCGCATTACACACAGAAGGGGTCTTTTGTGGGTCTGAGTGGAGAAGCCAACAGTTTCTCTCTCTCTTTCTCTGTCTCTCTCTCCCTTGCCCTCTCTCTCTCTCTCTCTCTCTCTCTCTCTCTCTCTCTCTCTCTCTCTCTCTCTCTCTCTCTCTCTCTCTCTCTCTCTCTCTCTCTCTCTCTCTCTCTCTCTCCCCTTGCTCTTTCTCTATCCCTCTCTGCCTCTTTCTTCCCCTTGCTCTCTTCCTGTCCCTTACTCTCTCGCTCTCCCTCCCTCCACCACCTGCTCACCCCCTTTCTCTCTTGCTATCTCTCTCCCTCCCTCCTGTCAGCTGTCTCCTTCATCAGATAGAGGAAATGACCCCAGCAGATAGCACTGATCCTTGTCTCCGCGGGAACGGGAGAAGGCGACTCGTTGAAAGGGGCCCGCTGCATTGGGCCACATTACCAGCGTGCTATGGAACAATGCGTGACGGTTCACTACCTGCCCTCCACCTCCCGATAGCATCAGGCCACAGAAAGAACCACAAAGGACTCTGCCTTTTTTTAATTGCTTGAAAGAAAATGTTGTAGCCACCGTTGTTGTAGCCACTTCCTCTGCCAAGGCGATTCCTTGGTGGTTGAGTCTATTTTGTTTTTTTAACAAAACATTTCCACAATACAACCAAACCTGGCAATAGGTATGCAATCGTTCCTCACATAAAGCAGTTTCTTCATTGAGTAGTATTATACATAGTGCGTTAATGAGACAATGTGTAGCATAGTGTTAAACAATTAAATACTATATTATATACAACAGATACATACGTGTATTGATTGTGACGTTTTTGCCTATTGACATGTAACCGTTAAAGGTGACTTATTAGAGGCCTACCACAAGTGTGATTAGCCGTTAAAAAAAAGACGTAAAAAAATTAATAAATCAAAACAGCTTGTAACGGCAAATCACACACATGTCACATTTAAAAACTTAGACTGTTAGCACACCTTAGCTGTGTTCGAAATCGTTCCCTATTCACTCACTCACTATTCCCTATATAGTGTTCATGTGCACTATAGGGAACGAACAAATGAGAATTCGGACACTACGCTGAACTTTCTGAACGTCATTTGCGTCAGTAAATGCGCCGGGTATTTGTGTGACGCAGGCAGATGAGCCCACATAATGTAAACAAACCAGGCACTCACGAGGAAAGCTGGAGGTTGTATTGATGTTGAATGTTACATTTCCTCGCTACATTTTTTTTAATAATTTTGGAGTGGTACATTTTCTATGTTAAATCCCAAATAAATTGCTGGCGTTTCTAAACGAAAGCCGGAGACTCCATCATTAAATGTATTCGTTTTCGCGGTTTTTTCAGCTTTTCCTCCGGGAAAAACACGACCGCATTGCAATGTGGTATACGGGAGGTAACATGTAGGGAACATTGTATGTACACTCAAATATTAGGTATTTTAAGTGCACGATATACTGCGTGAAAATAACCACTGAGAATTCGAACACCACTACAAAATTGGCGAGCACCCTATATAGTGCACTATATCCGTGATAGGGAACGATTTCGAACACAGCTCTTGTGATGGGAGTCAAAATGGGCGGAATCCCAAGCACAAGATGGAATCCGAGGATGAGGGCGACCGTTTAATATTTTTTTTCCAAATCAAATTCGATCCAAAGACGCCCGCATGCCCCGCGTGGCCATTTCCGTCGTCTAATACATAAACTGATCCTCGTCTCCGCCTCGGAAACCCCCTGGATTGTTGCCGTCTAGACGCCGTGTGCTGCAGCACACCCCGATCACATTAATAAACCGGTAATTAATTAGGGTTGAATTCATCACACAGAATGGATGCAGATGCTCCGAGGAGGTGAGTGGAAATGAAATGCTGTGCGAGAAGCCTCCTTCCCCCCACGCCAGCTTCAGTCACACGACAGATATGGAGGTAGAAGGGGGTGTCGGTAAACACCGGGGACAACAAGGTGTGTCTGGTGGGCGAGATAAGAGGGATAAAGTGCGCCAGAGATGATAGATATGATATATTTATGTATATATAGAGGGAGAGAGATGGGGGGGAACAGAAAAAAGAGAGAGAGAGAGAGGAGAGAGAGAGAGAGAGAGAGAGAGAGAGAGAGAGAGAGAGAGAGAGAGAGAGAGAGAGACTGAATGTGCAGCAAATGTCATCTCCTAGTAATCCATGGCTGGGCTGGTGGAGACTTGAGATGACCACATGTGTGTGAGCAGCCTAGGACCCCAGCCTCACCGGACGCGGCAGGGAGAAATTAATTAGAATAACACAAGTAGGTGAACGAGGGAAGGGGGGGCTTAGGTAGATGGGCCTGATTAGCATTAGCCTGCGAGATTAATGAAGACCTTCACAGCCAGATGATATTGACTGAGGCTGATTATGCCCCATACCATTTACTCAGCAGAATATCATTACCGACCAGCCCATTCATATATCATGAGAACCCCCCCCCCCCCCCCGCCCCCGCCCCTCCAGCCACCTGTCCTATCAGCCCGGGCTTCAGGTGTGAAAGACCAGAGTCTTTCTATGTCCTATGGGTTGCGAGGTTGTATTGGTGCAGCGTGGGCAGTGAGGGTGTGGCGACCTTGCCCCGATCGACTGGCCAAGCCCAGGGAGGAGCTCTGCCTCAGCTGGAGGGCATCTGGCCCATTCAGTGCCGGGATCCATCGCTGTTATGCTAAGTAATCACAAATAACCTGCTGAGGGACTCACACACGCATGCATGCACGCACACAGACACACACACTGAAATTATGATTTAGACACACATTATTGCATGGACAGTAGGGATGGGCAAAACGATTATTTTCCGGGAATCAGTTCTTTCAGTTCCTTTCACTAACACGATTCGTTTGTTCGATTCATACGTTTGATTCGTCCGTTAAGTCAGATTACGTCATTGACAGGGAATCACACAGGTGTCTGTCCCCCCCCCCCCTTGCTTATAAGTATTGGGTAAGCCCGCCAATTACGTTTTTTTCACAGCCTGTCCTACCATAAGGGTACAGTCGGTGGTCGAAACGCCAGCAGTAATTGAGCTGCGCCAAGCCACACCAAATCGAACCACACCGCGAGGTGGAAACGAGGGGGAATAAAACAGAAACGAAAAAAACGGTCATGGTGCGCTCGGAAAACAAAAAAGTGAATTTCTGTAGCATCGGCCTATACGATGCTAAAACAATACTTTATTAAAGCATGCAATTGTGTTCAAAATTGTGAACAAAATAAAAGGAAAACGTATAAAGTGCTTGTATGATATTGAAGCCTACAGCGATCGTTAGTTAACTTGTGAGGCGGTGCCTTGTCATTTATTTACACATGTGCCATGGCAACGTGATTGCTACCTGATGTAGTACTCTCGATGGCTGAATCTTTGATAACGTTTTAGACTCAATCAATATAAGGTCGCGGGGAGTCGGAGCTCTGTTCGTTTGTATATTTAATTTACTTGACCATATTTTTGTCTCATGTTAAAAAAAAAAAAAGAATAAAAAAATCAGTTCTCTTGTTTTGGGAATCAGTTCTTGTTGTTCACCTTTGGGATTTATTCGTTGTGAACGAATCGTTCGCGACCGACCCATCCCTAATGGACACACACCAACACATGAACACGTACTCAAGGATACACATGTATACGTAGATATATATACATAGGTACAGGCACATATGCATGCATGATGCGAACCCGCAAACAAACGCTCTTGAAGATATACAGGGATGTTCATGCATGATGCACACACAGGGTACCAATTTTGACAGAAAAATGTCAAAACAGCCTTTTGACCATCTCAACAGGTAACAGGGGGTCCTGGTTGGATTGCCTGAAAACAGTCTGCGTCACCTAAAACATACCAACAATGGAACCAACCAGTCTTCTACTACAGTGACTCCAGAAAATACATTGATTACAGTGATTACAGTTTACCAGGGTGGGCAGGGTAAGCTTACGTGAGCAGGTTCCAGAGGTACCTGTACAGATCTGGATTTTGCTTTTATCACTAAACTAAAATGTGGACGTTAAATGGATATTTTTGGTTAATTATTATTTATGTTGATTGTTTGCGATCAACACAGTTGGAAACCAGATGAAGTAATATGCCTCAGCTTCTTCCATATTAAACACCTAGGCCAGTATATAAATAATTAGGATTCCCAAAGTGATAGTATAATGATAGATAAGAAAGATACAAGATAAAAGTTCACAGTAAACATTCGCGTTTTGGCGGTGATAAAGGGGTTCCTCAGCTGTGCTCAGCGGGCTGCGATGGGCTACATCATGAGATTATTGCCTAATTTCACCAAGATGTGCAGTACGGTTCGGTTTGGTTCGGTTTGGTTCGGTTCTGTGCGGCTCAGTCTGCTTATATTGGCGTTTCCACTGCCAAAAGTCGGGCAGGGTCCTAAGATAAGCGCTCTGAGCCTATCCTATTTTTTTTTTCGTTACTCCTCCTTTCGGGTACCAAGCAGTATGAAAGGGTGCCGAAAAGTTGGAGCTACACAGGCTGTCCGCTGTTTGGAATCGTCACTTCCGTGCGACATGGGGATAAAAAAAACAATCGCCATCCGGCCTAAACCCCGCCCTACCATAAGAGGCGGAACTGTCGGAGGCGGAAACGCGAGCCAGATTTAGCGTAACCGATCTGTCCCGCTCCGAGCTCCACCGTACCGCACCGCACAGCACCACTCGTTCGAAACGAGGCGAAAAAAAGGGTCTGGGAAACCCTGTGCTATTATAAACTTGGCCCTAGGCCTGCCGTGGAGCCCCGCACTCTCCATGGCAGCCCGCTGATGGCACGTGCGATGAGGGCCGGGAGCGCCCCGGCACTGACGCCCACACCCCATCAACACACGTTTGTTTGTTTGTTTGTATCATCACAGAAGTTAACCTGTCTAAATATAGGCCTGCCTGTCGGTAGTAGAGCAGATGGTGGCTGGGGTTTGTTTTCTTTGGAAGAGGAGGAGGGAAGTGGCCTAGATGTTGCCGTTGTTTACCCAGACTGCAACAGGAGCAGACATGCGTTTAACGGGCTGCTGCTGCTGCGGCGGCGGCGGCTGCAGAAGGCGCCTCACACTCCTCTTTGTGTCGTATTTTGTTCGGGTGAACACAGCGGTGTAACAAAGTGTTTCATCATCTCTCCGTGGCCGCGCCTGCCAGATCCAGGTCAGGGGCTCCGACGACGGAGGGGGGTTTCTCAGAGAGAGGGGGTCTCGACTGACGATTACACCTGGGTCGGAATTTGAGATACAGCCCGGTTTAAAGCGTGTCAGCGCTTATTAAAAAGAATTCCCGCTCTGGTTAGTTTATCTGAGACAAGGTGCGATGTATTTTACTCATCATAACTCATCGCGGGTGAGAAAAATGGGTCCCAGCAGAAGTGCTGGACCGTATAAGCAATGAGAATGAAATAGAGGTATCAAAATGTAAAGCGGCGTTTGAGCTCTTATGTGGAAACTCATGTACTGTGACTAACAGGAAGGTTGCAAGTGTGCTATTCACATCTGCCACCTGTAGAAGTAGATCCACAAGTAGTAGCCTACAGCTGTTGACAAGGGCCCTTAAGACCACTCCGTTTTGTATACATTTCCTAGAAGGTGTGTAAAGCATCTTTTGTTGGAAACATTTATTCTATAGTATTTATTTGGCCTGTGCGTGCGTGTGCGCATGCGTGTGTGTGTGTGTGTGTGTGTGTGTGTGTGTGTGTCTGTGTGTGTGTGTGAGTGGCCGTGCCCGGTATGTAAAGACTCTTATGCCCTCGGCCAAACCGACTTCATGAATCACTGATGTAAGAAAGTGTCTTGCGGAGGCATTCAGACCTCTTGACAAACTCACCCATTCCACTGACTTTCAATTGGCCCGCTGAAACATTCCATGATGGCTTACGTTATATCACCGGGACTCAAGATTGAATTTCTAGGTAATAATGTTAATATTACGGGAAGGGGGGGGAAACACTAACTTAAATAACGATAATTTAATTGCATTCTGTGGGTCTACCAATCCTTTAGGAAGCGTTAATTGAGAATAAAAGAAGTATTCCTATTCCTTACTCCTCTTAGAGAGATACTATCAATTGAATGGGTCGTCTAATGATCTCACCGACTGAATCTCCACGAGGGACCTCTGATCAGATCATCGCACCGGAGAATAATGATGAGAGCTGAGACTGAAGAGCATCCCATATAGATGTTTGACATGAGGCCAGGCAAATATTCTAACAAGGTATACTGCACCGCCAATCAAAGTGTTTGGATGCTAGTAGCCTACTGCACCCTTCTTCTTTAGCCAAAGGGACTTCCAGTTGATTTCCGATCCAATGCAGACATTTCGGTTTGTAACACAGAACATTTCAGCAGGGAGTCAAATAGAAGAACCACTCGACTACCTGGACCTTGTTTAAGTACCAGGACGGATAGAGTGGAGCCCAGCCACGTCTGACCTGGGGGAACCCAATCTCAGAAGTACACGGATCAACCAGGTGACCTGTGACAAAGGCCAGTAATCATCTGCACATCAAAGATTCACTATAGGGGGATATTGTCCATTCTCTTATCTTGCTTCAGGTTATTTTTCTATTAACTTTACACTTTGTCCATATTACCTTTCAGGGAAATCAGATGTGTCTTTTTCAAGCCTGCATTGAGGTTTGAACCCAGAAACCTTTTCAACCAGTGTCAAAAAACCCAATCAAAAGACAAAAAAACCTTTGTAAGAATCTTCTTCTTGTGCATGTTTAATTTCTTCTGTTAACAGGGTCAGACCAAAGGAGCTCTCTGCTCAGAAGCACCATTGCAAGCTCCATCTGCAGGCTGACAGGATGCAGTAATTTCAGCCTTAGTTTGACCAAAAGAGCAAGAAAATGGGTTTTGGCAGAAGATTCACAGAGACACGTCTGGTTCCATTCAGATTAAGCTGATGTGGAAGACAGTTCTTCGCAGAGCGTCCATGGATGCGGAGAGTGGGGAATCTCTTTTTTGAGGAAGAACAAGATATGTGAAGAGCATCCTAAGCGATGACGCATGCATAATATCGTGATCTTAGTTTGCCTGCAGGGCAGAGCAGATATATAGGGTGCATTTTATTTCATGGATAAATGTGATTCCTGCGCAAATGCGTTTGTTAGCTGTTGAATTGCTTGTAACTGATGCCTTGAACTCAAACACATGACTGCATGGATGCATGTGTGTGGACTGCATAATGTGGCAATGGGTTTTATCATTTTACCCTCAATATTCATGTGTATAGAAAATGAAAAAGTGAAAGTTGACAGCGTTTTAGGAAAAAAAAGAACTGGATGGAAATCAACTTTGAAGACATTAAATATGCATTATTTAATTTCAACACACAAGTCAGAAAACAAAGTTTGCATCATCATTGAAACACTGCCTGGCCTATTCCCCTACAATCAAATCTGAGTAAACCGCAATTATTATTGCTTATACCAAGATATAGTGTCAGTGACAGTGAGAGCGACACCTTATCCCACAATTTCCTATAGCACTACCTCTGGATAAACGGACGCTGTGTCAGTATATAAAGAGTCACTATTTTAAGTATTCCTAATTTGGTGTTGTTTTTGTCACTTTGTACAGAAATAATGGTAATGTTTGATGTGATAAAAAAAAGTTGATTAAAAGCACTCAGATTAAATAATTCAAGGCAAAGTGTTGTTAGGCGGGGAGAGGGGGGGGGGGGGGGGGTTGCACCGTGAATTCAGTCGAGTCCAATGAACGACCACACATTCAAGGTCACAGGATAATTATCTGGATTCATCTTCATAGAAAAATGGGCAGATAATAAATAGAGGAAAAATCAATCCCCATAAAATTCTATATGGCTGCTCAGAAAAGCCTTATATTGTATGCAAGTTGTGATGGATTGCAGTAGGGGGGTTTCAAATCCGGTAGAGGGTTGGTAAATTACTGTAGAGGGTAAACAAATGATGTCAGCCATAAACAACCCTGATGTAATTTAATGTTAAGATGAACCATCTCATAAAAACAGACAAACCAAGTGGGAACTTATCTATTGCTTCATGAATTCTGACATATTGAAGTAATGTTTAACGTTTTGAAAGATGTCATGAAATAAATAAAGAGAATGCTTGGTAATTGTTTTCAGTCCAGTTAAATTGACTTAAACATCAGATTACATTTAGAGCCCGCATAGCAAACGGTAGACAGGCTCGTGCTAATGCTTTCTTCTTCAGGATAATCACAATCTGCCCATTGTTCAGATTCTAACCAGTTTCAATGTGAGGCATTCCCTGCTTTAAAATTAGCCACTTACTCACGGAACTCACACAACGACTTAAAGGGACATAAAACACTCTCGCAAACACTTAAGCACCCTTTCTAGTACAAGCCCTTAGAATGTGTCTTTAGCTACGTTCTCTAGGCTCTTCTTGCCAACATAGTATATAAAAAATAGGGAGGTCACGAAAGACAAACAGGAAGCGATTATGATAATAACAAGGATAATAGTAATTAAGATATCTAATTTCAAATGTGACAGAGTAGATCGTTTTCATAATTACACTTTGAAGCATCTTAACAGTTTCACACTCAAAAAAAGGCACTTGTTTGTCATTCGACTGGAGGAGCGAGGCATCAGCGCCGACAGGGGGAAGGGTTTGATTCCGACTGAATGTATTGGAACGTGGTATTGCATGAAACTTTGGATAAAGGTGTCCATACATCTGGTCCTTCCACATTACATGAATTACTTACATGCAGGGGGATTTGAACAGGCTGTATAATACCCAGAAATAATACCATAAGACGCATACATCTTGCGTATTTTTTCTCTCGTCCTCGTAACCGTCATCCAGACCAAGTGACAGATGGAGAGTGTTCATGCACTGGCAGAGCACCGCCCATATGACCCTCAGATCTGTCCAGCCCCCTTCTCTAGAACATCACAGCTGAGCACAGCCTGTTCTATTCATCTGGACACATACATACACCATATATACATTCCCATTACTGTGTGAGATGCAGAAATGAACAGCCCTTTTCCACAGCCAAGGCCGTATCCCTCTCTCCTGAACAGACTCTTCTCCGCCATATTATTCCCTCACTTTTGAGGGACGTGCATCTGAGAGGCGCCCCAGAATAATCACTGTGTTTTGTGGTCACAATGCATGAATAAAGCCCTATTGGACACGACGTCCACGCTGCAGGAGAGAGGCCGAAAGGCTGACCAATATGTTGGATCCACAATCCCTTTCAACACTGACTGGACCTTAACACCACCCATAATAGGGTATATATGTACTAATGTGTCTGTTTGTCTATGCTTCTATTTTTGTGTGCTTTTAAGAAGACGGGAGAGAGATTAAAGTGGTTTGAAGAAAATAAGGAATAACCTTAGGTGTTCTTATTCAAATGTGTGTTTCTGACTCACTGGAGGTTCAGCCATAGCTGCGGGCCACAGAAACCAGCCAAAATTGCTCCATACGCTGGTTTAAACCGTAACAAGTGCATGGATGGAGCATTGGCCAAGCTCAAAGGCAACATACACCATGTGGCCAGGGCTAGTGCCCATGCAATTTCATGCATGTGGTGTTTAGACAACCCAGCCTGATTCACAATAACACAAAATTAAGGATTAAGTGATTGATTTTAACCCAGACTAGTCTAACAGAAAGAGCAGCCTTCCACTTGATACGTTCTTGTTAACAAACCAAACCTAATCCCGATTCAAGGGGAAACCGGGGAACTATGAACCAAACATTAAGCTGAACAGGGGATCTTGGTACTCTTGAAGGCTTTCTGGTTGAAAGACAGGATTGTTACTTGTGTGTTCGTCCTTAGATCATTCAAACTGAGCACTAAGTTTGCAGTTCACTTAAATGTGTTGATACCTTGGTTCATTGTGCTTTGGTTCATTTTGACAAAACATAAAAAAAAATAGCCACTTACTCACGGAACTCACACAAATACTTTGTGGTTCGGTTCATTATAATTTTTCGCTGCAATCAGTCAAAGCCGAAGGCAAATGCCAAAGCTACCTGAATTATCCCCAATATATTACGTCCTACACAAATATGTCCTCCTGTATCTGGTTCAATGCCCAAAAAACACAAACTGCAATAAAAAAGCACCCATTGTGTCTCTATGGTAACCCAAATAAACCTAGGGTAGGCAATATAACCAATAATTCAAGTGCTTGGAAAAAATAAGAAATCTGGTATTCTTGGCTGTCACAGGCATATGAATACAGCCATGAAATAAACCCAACCAATCTTTTAATTCAGCCCGAATTACATGATTGGATGGCTGTCTCTACTAGCTGCGCGCGTCTCTGCCCGTGCATTCATTGAGCATGACAGGAGTCTTCCACAAGAAGACCTATTTCTAAAGCTAGCTGGCATTCTGTTTTCGGGGGTGTGGCTTTTAGGGGTCGTCTTTTTTCAGTTGGATACTTTTGCTTACACTGGATGGCGTTTCTAAATTGGCTACCGTAGCTTTAACAATGTAACCTGACAACCTGTCAGGTTACTGTTTTAAACTTTTCTTCACGTCTGTTTTTGTTGAAGTTCGGTCGGAAAGCCGACACAGCGGTTAAACTTTGTTAGGCTACGTTAGTGACAATGTACAATATCACTGTGTCATATCGCAGACACTGTGGTTACCCCGTGACTTCTCCTGCACCACAACCACCACCACCACCACCACTCCTGAAATCTGAAGCAGCATCCTACCTGAAAGGCAGCTGATTAAGGAAAGCAGGAGAAGAGGTTTCCATGACGACCCCATGCTTCTTCTTGGAGTCCCTTCAGCCAGACGGTCAGTGGAGGATCTGGGTCTTCATTAAAACTGATCCTGGGATTTAACGAGAAGAGGAAGACACACACACACACGCACACACACGCACACACACGCACACACACTTGCATGAGGATAAAGGACCTTCAACCACCCTCATTCCACATGAGGGGTAAAATGATAATGATGTTCATTGTTCTATGATCAGTTTTACCATCGAATTTAACCACTGGTGTTTGGAACCATTAAAAATTTCATGAATCAATGTCATTTTTTATTGTTCTGAACATTCAGAACGTATTCAGCTTTGCACTGTGTAAAACAATGACATACAGATGCCATATTTTATAATCTTGAAATGAGAAGTATCCAAGTAAACTTAAATATCAGTCCTAACATTTTTTTTATTTTTAAGTGTGTTACCAAGATTTTCACACCCCAAACCTAACTGACAATGTAAACCATCCGACAAGCTGGTCACATTGGCAGCATCAGCAAAGTTAATCCCTAAGAGACTGATATGTTATCAGTGTGTTATGTTGGTCCCCAGAAGACTGTTACACTACAAATGTGTTATCAATATTTTCAACATTCAATCAGTATACTAAATTCTCACAACTACCAATATACTCTGAAGCAGCCCATATGAAAGGGACACATTTTTCCCAGGTGAACAAGATTTGTGTGTCGACCCCAAAAACATAGTTATACTACCAGCGTGTTATGTTGTTCCCCCGTATTCTGTTAAGCTATTCCCCTGATCCCAATATTCTCAACAATATTAACCATTCGAAATGCAGGTCTCATATTAGTCCCAGGTCAATATAGGCTGAACAAGAGCTAGCTTGCTAGTATCAATGTCAGACTGTTACAAGTGTGCTCTGCTCAAGGTGTGTTTATTTATCCGTAGTTTCTACACCCTCTCTACTGCTTCTGCACTCCGGTAACATGCAGGACACGTCTGAACCCCAGGTTAAGCCTCTACGTTCGGTTAGAAGTTCAGAGACTCTGACCCCAGGTTCCCCCCTGAAGACAACCCCGGGGCTATGGAGTGACTCAGCAGAGGTACAAGGGGGGCCCGAACCACACTGCTCCCCACCACACCACGAGTGCGGCTTCCCCCCTCACTCTGTATTATTTACTTGCTAAACTTGTTTTAAAGTAGTCTACTGGATTTAATCCCTCTGACGTGCGAAATGGCTGCAATGATGCAGTGGTGCATTGGGGGTTGGAGGTTTAAGGATCAACATCGTGTCTACCGCTGTCCTCATCATGCTAATGACAATACATGTATTCATTCATTCCTTATGTATTTATTCATTAAGTACCACAACACATATTTGATTAGGTGACACGCCTGCTTATGTATGAAATACGATTATGAATGATAGGCAAGAGAGTAAGGGTGTTTGACTCCCAACTTAAAGGATCTGGGTTCAAAACCCTATATACAGTATGTAGTTCAGCGCTAGGCATCCTTGAGCATGATTGCTCAAGGATAACCCTAACTCCAACCTGCTCTTTAAATCTGCCATCCACATAAATACAGGTTTTCTACTACACTAATACGTTTAGAAGTTTGCTACCATCCAAAAAACATTGGAAACGCGACAATTGTGCGTCCTGCTGTCTACCAGATTGCAAAGAGGTGTGACTTACAAGCCTCTAAAACAGGAGGGTTATTAGTGAGGTTTTGTCAAGTTGTGGCCAACACTGCTGTTTGAACGGATATTAAACCAGTAAACAATTGGCAGTGAAAGCTGTCCAGATTGAGAGATTATTTTTTTAGCCTTAGATATCGGCTTGAGATCCAATTGATGATACCTCAATTAATAACCTTTAGCATACATGCCATTGGCGAATAACATGGTCCATTCAGCCATGTTAATCCCCAGGCACAAGTCAGCAACACACACAATAGCCGCTACTGAGGGGTTAAATGTAAAACTGGCACAACCTGCCTCACATTAACAGATGAGAGAAAATATCCACATTATTAATGTATAGAGGGTTTATATTGTGCACTCATGTTAAGCAAGATATTATGAATATTATTTAGTATATAAAGCATGCAATACAAGGACCTTTACTGACATTTATCCACAAAACTAAAATTCACTGCAAGCCGCTTTTGGGTATCTGTTCAAATGATCATGATCATTCAATTGCTCAAAAGCAGACCTTTTGCAACAAGAAATAAACCCCAAGCTGACCCATGTGCAGCTTGATTTAGACCCGTTGCGAGGCCAGAAGACTGACGGCCCAGCTGAACATCAAGGTGAATCTGCGGCAGAAAAGATTTGCAAGGGAGCAGGCAGGATCACGCTGCTTTTGAACGGGTGCTGCCCCACACTAGACTCACTAAATTCAGCTCCGCATGCTGCCTTTCTATCCTCTTAAATGCACTAAAATCTCAGCTTACTGGACTATTAGGCTAAATGAGGCTCCGCTCCCCGTAGGTTCACCGACATGTTATACGATTTGTCTCCACATTCAGGGGTAAATGTTTATTTTTGCTTCAGATATCTGATTAGCCTCGCTGCAGTAAACGCCTACAGTATTGAAGAGCCGCCGCCGCCGCTAAAAGCTAACATGCTTACTCTGCTCTTCAGAGCTTAAAATACATCCGCGGGGCTTTGTATCTTAAAAAAGCGTTGGAGGCTCAAGGGCTACTGTACGCCGCTGTCGTACTTATAGCACAGATAGCCCGCGAGAGCGCATGCATGCTCTATTCTGCTCACGCTTATTGCCCACATGCCAATATCGACGAGGCCCACGCAGGACTAGGTTTTAGCCGTTCAAGCGCTCAAGCATTGTCTTTCTCCGGCCACTTACATGGACACTTGTGCACGGCGGCCGAGCCATCGGCCCCACTGAGGTGGGCTGACACATGCACAGAACTTCCATCATCCAGCTGTAGTATTAGTTCACCCTAGAGCCACCTCCACTTATTCTGCCTTCATCTCCTGTGTTGGCCCAGGGTTTAGACCGACCAGATGAGTGACAGGCTGCGGGGGTGGACGGGTGGACTTACACACTGACAGGGAGGTGGATATGTGCGACCGGCTGATAAGTTGGTAGATGGTGGATTGAGGGGTTGAGGGACGGACTGATGTGTAGGCGGAAAGTCTGCCTGTCTTGACTGATAAGTAGGTGGTTGGTCTGACTGCCTGGCTGGCAGGTGGACCTGCTTGATTGGTTAACCCCGTTATTTGACGGACAGACAGGTGGGTGAAAGCATGGTCGCCTGATTGACTGAATGTGCCAAACAATCATTTTGCGTTTAACCCCTTGAAACAGGAAAAAATAGGGTTCAAAGAAAGGAAAAGATGAAAATGAAACAAGCCGTTCAATCTTGAACATGATATCATACAGAAGGTGTGTCTCGCTTCGTGTCTTTCAGGTGGGGGTCGAGGTAAATCTATTGTGTGCTTCCAGAAAGTGTTTTATCATTTTTGCGAGGCGTCTACGGTCCGCCGTGGAGATCAAATAGAGTGGGCTTGCAGTGAGGCGGACAGGGGTCCTCCCAGCTGACTGCCCCACATCAAACATCGCTCTGTCTGTAGGCTTCACACTGCCATCCTCCCCAGTCAACCGCACGCTTCAGCCGCTCGCTCCCTCGTTCCCTCTCTTTTTTATACGCCTCTACGATTTGCCATCGCCGTCTCTCCCTCCCTCCCCCCCTCTCTCTCTCCCTCTCCCTCTCCCTCTCCCTCTCTCTCTCCCTCTCTCTCTCTCTCTCTCCTTTTTACCTGTATTGTTCCTCTCAATCTTTCTCTGCCTTTTCTCTCTCTCTCCCTCTCTCCCCCCCTCTTCAGTCTCTACTCTCCCTACTCTCTTTCTCTCCCACCCACCCCCCCCCCCCCCTTAACATTATTATTTTTTCCAAAGATGAACATGTTACAGTTACGACGTGTACAGATTGGGCCTTTGACACCTTCTACAGTATAGATTTCATTCCCACCCCAAACCAGCTACCAGAGTCTCCCCCCCCACCCCCAACAATCTCTCCTATCCATCTGTTTTAACGATAGAAGATAGGATACTACTACCTCTCTCTCTCTCTCTCTCTCTCTCTCTCTCTCTCTCTCTCTCTCTCTCTCTCTCTCTCTCTCTCTCTCTCTCTCTCTCTCTCTCTCTCTCTGCATATATGTTGTGCCTCTAAACTGTATGTCTCTCTTCCACCTTTACTCTCTATGTCCCTGCTTATTAAAAGAACACAGCGTTGCTGGACTCCCAACCAGACGCTGGAATAATTTGTATTCAGGAAAGTCATATACGGCAATGGCCACAATATACAACATTGATTCAAAACAATGTGCATACACATAGCCTTTATATGTGGATGTACATTGATGTGGGTGTCTGGGTGTGTTGCACGATAGCCCCCCCCCCCCCATACACACACACGCACACACACACACACACACACACACACACACACACACACACACACACACACACACACACACACACACACACACACACACACACACACACACACACACACACACACACACACACATACATCCACACAGGGCTGGGGTTGTGACAGACTTAAAGTATGGCATCAAAGTGTTAGCGTGTGTGGTGAACTAGTCCCTGTATTTCTGAGAGCCGTATATAGAGTTGATCTTCACCAAGGGTAGTGTTTATGTGTGCATATCACAAGTCATTAAACACCGTGGCACCGGAGTAAGCAAGGCGTGGATATAGAAGGTGACGGAAAAAAATAAAACAAGGATCGGGAAACGCTTTGAAAACTTTGAAATCGTCTTCACCCAGAGTAGGTGTACGTATGATTTGCATGTACGTGTGAACTACCCGCTGCACCCCAACCACCCACCCACCCGCCCACCACCCGACTCTTGAGGTGTATCTTTGACTCGGTTTCGCAAGCTCGTCCGCGGATTAGTGCTGCAGCCGCCACCGACATCAATCAACCGAAAAGTCGTCTCAAAACAGAAAAACTGACACGTTCTCTGCCCTGGATGAACCTTAAGTGGCAGTTTGAGCGGGCGAGCCTACCACTGGATATACAGAGGAACTTGTTACTGCTACTGAAATATGACTTGATTTGTGTTTGCTTGTGTTTCCCTCATCACCCTTCCCTGTGTCGCTCTCTATTATCCCCCGGTTGCGAGTGTTACTTCTATGAGCGTGTCCTGTTAATTCCATGTTTCCGTAGCGATGAAAGTGTCGCAGTGTCTGGATGTCAACTGAAAACTGAGTGCGGTAAACTGAAAAAGAAACACTGTCACAGTGAGGGAGACACAGCTTGTTTTCATAGTGGCTGCCAATCATTTTGGGGATACCGGTGATAAAGATTGGTAAAATAAATAAATAAATCACAACCCAATTTTCTAACATAAGGAGGATGAGTGATACCTTCGTCACATTCCACCAGCGTTTCCAGATATCCAAAAGCTCTCTACAGCAGATAAGAAGCCCCACACCTAGACATGGCCTCCTAAAGGCTGGACAATATCACCATGGGAACTTCTTTTCGCAAAAGTATGTACACTGGTCAACAACGAGTCATAATGAATGGATCCAGTTTTCATTGTGCCATTAATTACACAAATGAAGTGCATAGTCCATGATTGTGTCTTGTGGGACGGAGGAAGGGGTGAAGCAGGCTCTCTATAACAAGCCACCCTGCATGGGCCTGAGGTTGGTCGAAAGAGACTTACAGTGACATTTCTTTTGTATTTATTTTCGAAACATGTCCTTAAGGAACAGACAGTGGGCATCCGGCTCACCAGGGCCTTCAGGAAGGCCTTGGACATGGGGTTGGAACCCAGTCAGACATGACTGGGCTTTCTTTCCCTGGGCATTGCTAACAAGGCACGCAGTGTAACACTATGTGCATTGTGCAACCATGTCCATCTCTCTCTTCTTTTCTCTTAGTGCTCAGGTATTTTACAATTTTGTTGGAACTGATAGCTGTCGTGGATCATTAGCTCTCGATTTAACAGTTAGGCGTATCGGCAGCTAAGAAGACAAAATATTAAAGAAAGTATCATCATTCGAATCAATGTCGTTTTTCTCAGTCACAACACAGCTGAGATGATTAGAGTATTTATTCAGACCTAAATTTAGCGTTGGCAGGAACTGACTTTGTCCTATATAGTGAAAAGTCTCTTTATGTACGTCCAGTAAAACATCCTAAAAACAGATAGTCTTCAGGCCCTCAAACATGCTATTCTGGATATATAATAATAAATCAAAACATGATTGCGGAAGCAACAATATCGGTCGATTACAACCAGACTACTGGCCCTGAAAACAAGAGTCAGATTTTCTCACAAACAAAGCAAACGATGCTTCAAAAGAGCCTGTACAATGTTCTTTTGTTTTTCTTGAAATGAACATAATCATAAAAACAATGTCCCACTCCGCACTTAGAAAGAAGCTATAAGGAAATATTTCCAAAAATAAACTGGGCTAGAAAGCCTGTGGAAGACAACCTTTATTAATAACAAGGAGAGTAACAAACAAAAAACCATAGCATGCAGAAAATAGAACGTGCTGGACTGTGGGAATTGAAACGCATAATGGAGATATTTTGGGCTTTCTGCACACTTCATAAATCCACCTGAATATTAATTTAATAACACACAATGGGAGCATTCCTCCTCAGATTAGGATCTGAGAATGATGTTGCTTCCTTTATTTGGTTTGTTCAAGCGTTGTTTTGTTTGTTATATTGATATTCTGCCACTTAAGATGTCTTTGTTTCATTTCAGAAACACATGAAAGACAAAATGGTAGTCAAAGCGTGCAGCAAAAAAACTATTGGATGACTTCAACACCCACACCGGATAATAAGCATAATAGGTATTTATTCAAATTGTATGTTTTTTTAAATAAAGAAGCATCATTATCACATTCACACTGGCATACACACGTTTATAGAGATATATACTTGGGTGTGAAGATTCACAGATTGCGAGCAGTATTGGAGGCACTGAACCATAAAGGAAAGGAAGTGCTTCAAGAGAAAGTTTGTGAAGGAACTAACAAAGGATAAGAAAGAGCAGAGGAGTTAAAGATTGAGAGGGGACAGCTTATAAATGAGGTTATATCAACAATATGTGAACACGAAACACACACACACACACACACACACACAATTGCTTAAAGCCAATAGCTTTCTCATTAATGTAAAAGTTGTTTTACGCACACATACACACAATTTGTTTTCTTTACTTTTAGTGATCAAAGATGTTCTTTATATCTATTTATTATTTAGCATTTGCATTTTTCTATAAATTGTACAATTGTGATTCTGTGTTAAAATACATTGAATTAAAACATAGCATTTAAATTTACTTCCATAATGCAATGCCCCATTAATTAAATGTAAAACTATGAATTGTGTTTCTGCACAGACATTGTACACAAGGAATGAAGTTGAGTCTCTCATTCTTAGCGTATCGTGTTTGAGAGCATAACTTGAGCAAATATATGGTCCGTCTCCTGATACAGATGCTGCCATTTTGATGCATCACTGTGATAATTACAATCCTACAAAAACACATTTCACTCTCAAAGTAGATCAAAATAAAAGGAGGACATGAGAAAACAGACAGGGGGAGGAATCAAGAACTTAATTGCATTACAGTCTCCGAAAAAAAAACGTACTTCTCATCTCGCCCTGTCACCCAGTCCAATTAGTTAGCTACTCTGGTTGCAACCCAGGGAGGGAAGAAGAAATGCATCTCTAAAAGAAAGAGAGCAGGGCTTTTTAATCAGCTGGATCATAAAAGCCAAGCCTTGCAGACAAGCCTAAAAGGAGGTCTTAGGCCTGATGTATGCCTCTGCCTTGGCCTTAATAACCAGAGTTTGAAGGGGTTGGGAGTCTGACTATATCGGTCTAGCTGTAAAGAGTGTAAAGTCTGGCAGACTTTAGAAGATACCATAACGTAAGACGAGAGATACTTTATAACTCCAAAATAGTGTCACAGAAGCAATTAAAAGAGATGCAATAAGAAGTATCACAAAAGTACACATACTGAAAAGATATCTATAAGGACAATATGAGATATGCAGGACCTAGTTACAGCACAAAGGAGTCACAAGCAAGTTTACCTAATACAGATAGGATATAGAAGTTAAGTTTGCAGGCACAAGCGACCGGGGATAAGGTTTTTTATTGTGATGAAGGTGTGGGCTGTCATTGTGGGTTCCATTATTAAACAGGCTGTGGACAATTAGCATGGAGGCAATGTCTCTCCTCCCAGTGTGCACAACCTTTGGGACAAAGCCCATTACAATGGTAGTAAACTGTATTGATGTTGTTGATACATTGAACTAGTAAAAACATTCAGATGGTTTTTCTTTTGTTTAAACATAAATTAGCTTTTACTTCCTTTGTGCGAAGGAAACCTTTGGAAACTATAATATTTTATTTGAAAGGCATTAAAAGTGAATTGTGATGCCTGTTACCTTTGGTTACAAGTGTCCTATTGTAGCCTGGTTACCGGAAGAAGCTGTTAGCTCATGTTTTAGAGTCTGGCATACGTTCAGACAGATTTCCAGCAGACCACGCCCGGGAAAGGCCAATCACAAACTGTTTTACTAATATAGGGCAGGATTAATACGACGACTGCACAGAGGGCCCTATGGGAGCGCTGTTTAGACATTTTCATTTACAACAAAGATGGATGCCGTAAACATGTTGCTCTGATTGGTTGGGGGTCTATCCAATTGTCTCCAGGATAATTTTGGTCTATTCCCGTTGATAACACCCCATGGAAATGTTTAAGGAACTGAGTGGCCTTAGACTAATTCAAAATTGGGAATTGGTTGTGGAAATGTCAGGCTTCTCCCATTCCTACAGATACAGTTTCTTAGCCTTCTTTGGCCTGTGACCCCATTTTAGGCCTGACATTTTTTTCCACCCCAACTTTCCAACCCCAACTTGCGACCCCAACCTGCATCTGGTTCATCACACATAGATTGAACCCTACTAGCTGTTGTACCAGCGACAGAAGCGGTAGCAATAGCAGTATCAGTATTAGCAATAGAAGGAGTAGTCTGTTCGTCAATGAAGAATCTATCAAAATCTAATGTTAAACAATAAATAAAGGAACCATCTTCATATATCTACGTCTCTCATAAATCAGCCATCTTCCGCGACCCCGTATGCAAATCACCGGACTGCAAGAGGTTGGGAACCACTGGCCTATTACTTTTTATTATTAATGCCTTATATTGCCCTATGAAGGCCATTGGTATGGTTAGGGCAAGAGGGAGCAGACAAGATAGTGTGTTCCCACCTATTCATATGAGAGCAGTCATCCAGCTAAACTGGGATGATTTCATATGAGAGACAAGCAAGAAATGACACTCCACCAGTCCCAGTGATAATCATCACCCCTGTCTCCACTCTCAGATTGGGAAAATAACAGCAGGTTTTGTTGACACTGGCCTACTTTCAGCACACAGATCTCGTCTGTATAATCAGAAGAAAATAAATCAAATAATAATTAAATAATTAAATCTCTCCCTCTCCCTCTCTCTCTCTCTCTCTCTCTCAAGGTGAATGAATGTAAAGAAGATTTCACTCCTGAGATCATTTAACTAGAAAGGCAGAGAACCCATGATCCAGCATAACATTTAAAGTCTATCTTCATCTATAGGGGTTAGTGGATTCTTCATTACCATAAATCCTGTTTCTATTTCAAAGCAGAGCATTATCACCAACGTGTCGACTAAAATGTATATCCGGAAAAGGAATAAGTTCAAGCCAGATCCGATTATCCTGTTATCGAGCCGTAGAGTAATTCAAACTCACAGACAAACAAGCATATAGAAACTATTCCCAGTTCTCCAGGATTTCATCTGAAACACCAGCACACTGAGATTACCTAGTTTATCAAAATTGAGATCTGTCTGTTCAGATTATCCTAACTGCCAAGGGGCCATGAGGAGAGATCATGACTCACACACCTTCTTAAGGTGGGGTGAGGTAGCCTTCTAAAGAAGAGCTGTTTAAAGGAAGTGAGCTTCTTTTTAGGTCACAAACAAACAAACAACAAAGGAAAATCAGATGGGAACCGAATTAGATCAACTGGAACTATGAATGCTGTTTATATTTCTAGCATTTTCACCTTTGTGTGTGTATTTTGAAGTCTATTTAATTCAGTTTTTGTGAGTGACACCCCACTTATTAAAACCCTTGACCTAGCCGTGATAACAAGAGTCATTTTGAACCGTATTGTCGACCTGGCCTCAAGCGTCGATGCTAAACTGCCATTTGCTCAAGTGGAGCAGGCTACAAACCCAACCACAGCCTTTCATTTAATTCTTTAACAGTATATCTTCACCGTTCAACAAGAGCTGTGAGCAAGAGGGGGTATGTGTGCGCTTGTCTAGCACAACTTTGGAAGATGAACAACCGTACTCAAATGAAGAGCAAAGGTTAAGGAAATATTGTCAAACTGTCCCTGGTGACATTTATATGTCGTCCGCCACTTAGTCTCGGCTTGATTATAGAAGAACTTGACAAATGTCATTCTATACTAATTACGTCTGCTCAATCAGACTGACTGAGTATGTATGTCACGGTACTCAATGTTGTGTTGAACAACTTTGTTCTGTTTGATTTGTTATTAGGCCTGCACGATAAATCGTTATAAAATCGCGATCTCAATTCACACCTCTGTAGATTTCGAAAAATCATTTTATTTAATTTTTAAAAAATTGTAAGCCTTAATTTACAGGTGTGTATAATTGGTTCAGTAGTTATAAAAGGCCAGCAATTAAAGAAAATCTTCTGCTATATGTACAAAATAAATCATTCCGTCTTTGATACTGCACTTTAAACAGTTATAAAGGGCCATAAGAAACGCAACGTGCTAGAGGTGCCAAAAACTATGTTTGGTACTGCCATTTTAATTTTTTTGTTATGGAAACATTGTGTTCAATAAAAATTACATTTCGTGAGAAAAAAATCATGTCAGAGAATCTGGCAATTCCAAGCTAAAAAGTCGTGATTCATATTTTTCCCCCAATCGTGCAGGTCTATTTTTTATTATCTGACTGCTCGTTATGCGTGAATGCGCAGGATAGTTTAGTGGTTAGGATGTTGACCGCTAGCTGTAAGGTTGTGGGTTCGATCCCCAATGGAGACATCCTTGAGCTTGTCAAATGACTAAACCCCCCTGCCCCCCCCCCCAACACACACACTTACTCCATCTTTTCTTGAACAAATTCACTGCAAGTTGCTTCAGATATGAGCATCTTCTTAATGACTGAATAGAAATAGAACTTAAGAAAAGTTATTTTTACAAAACAGACTGGCAGAGTGGGAAACACTGAGCCGGCTGTAAATGTCATTGCGATAGCTATATGAGGAGGGATGTGAATGACTACAAGCACTACAAACAATCACACACTATGTATTACCATCACGTGCTTGTGCTTTATCCGCACCTTGAATCCCGAGTAAGGGCTGCAACCCTGTGTCTATTTAGTTGTGTTGCATCTTAACGCAAGCAACGAAAAAATAGGCAATTATCAACGTAATTATCATAATTACCCTAAACCATTCTCTTTCTTTCCCTGCGATTTCTGATGGTGCAATTAAGGAAGGGAAAAGGCTCTGCCACAGAGCTGCGATCACGAATGCATTACTTTATCTCTATACATTTAGCAAACAGATGGTTTTGTCCCCGACAACCATACCTCATGCTTATCGCTCGGGAGCAAATTTATCAAGTGTTGACTCAGCTCTTTTCAACCAAGGCCGACGGAGGTCATGGTAAGTGCAGTTTTGAGAAACTCTGGCACTTTATTTACCCAAAAACATAGAATATAAGAAGTGGAGATAAGACTGGAGGGGAAATCAGGGTGTCAGTGGCAGTTCTTCGTCCTCAGTGGAATGATACAATTATATTTCTGGTGGAAAATAAGGAATTGTTTCCACTACAATTTCCTTGCTGGGCAGTAAACAAATCAAACGTAATTAGTCATGGTTGGCCGATTATATAGATTTTTATCTGTTAGCATAGGTGTACCTACAGTGAAGTAGAAATACCCATACCCAACCGTTCGAACTCTACTTATAACTAGATGTTAACATATACTGCCACTGACAAATGAATCAGTGAGAACATGTATCGTCCTTTATAAAGGTTGTCTTTTTTTAGGAACTCATTTCAAAGTTTTGACGGCAATGTCAAAATAAAGCACTGCAGCTTTCGAAAAATACCACGAGTAGAACAAATTAAAGAGGATTTCTGATGAATTAGCCGCAAATGTCAAGGAAGGTCATGAAGGTATGGCAGCTAATCAGTGCAGTCTCCATAGGGGTAAAGCGCCTTCAGGTGTGATCATGTCTGTCCTTTGTTAAATACACATATTATTCATCAGCCCTTCAATGTGATTGTTGTTAATGATTCCTTGTGATCATGCATCCCCCACTCCCTGATACAGCTGCTGGCTCCCTCCCCAGTAGCACCACCATGGCGATGCAGCCCATTAAAAAAATAAAGGTCTAAGTAAAAGAAAAGCGCTCATTGGCTGGTTATTCTAGTGGATAATGATTATATAATTAACCCCCGGGTAAACACTTTGTTAATGATTTGGTCTTTAAGAAATGTTCGGCATCAAGCATCAGCATTTATGCGTGAGCACGGTTTGCTGTTTTTCACGCGGTGCGTTCATTAAGCCTCTCGCTGACTCCGGCTGTTGTCTGACACACTGTTCCACTTCGAAAACGTGCCTGCGATCGTCTTACTGAATCCAGATCCACCCCTCCACCCCCACCCCCAGCTTTCAGAGGACCGCAATGGAAGCCAACGAGCCCAATGCTGTGATTCTATTGGCTGTGGCACACACACTGCAGTGTGTGCAGTGTATGTTTCCCCGTTGCCCGAATCAACCGGCAACTTATCTATTATTAATCTGAAGAAAATCGCCTCCGTGTGCCCCTGTTATGTGAATGGATAAGCCTCTGTTAACGCATGTTCGCCTACCAGCATCCTCCACAAAACCCACTTTTGACCTTTTAAATCTCGGTGTTTCCTTGGTCATGTTTATTCGTTCTTGTTCCACACGGTATACGCATGTTATTCGGTACATTGCAAATCACGCGGCTCTCGCACTTTCCTTTTTGTAAAAGCGACTCCGTGATAAGGCCTCGTTGTTGGAGGTTCCCTAACAGGAAGGGATGTTAATCGTGCAGTCGGCAGTTACCATCACTGACGCAGGCTTTGACGGGTTTGTGCCCAGAATGCCGTGCACTGCTGTCCCCCCCCCCGCACGAGGGACACTGAAGACAGGAGCTGCTTTGAGTTCCTAGCTAAGAAAGCAGCTCTATTTTACGACTCCCATTTACATCTCTCATGAGGCGCTTCCAAAAAGGAGCTGGCCTTGCTGTTTCTCCCTCTCTCTGTCTCTGTCTCTGTCTCTGTCTCTGTCTCTCTCTCTCTCTCTCTCTCTCTCTCTCTCTCTCTCTTCCCTCTCTGCAGAACCACAGGCTCCCGTCGTGCTCTTGGCAGTGCCCACACTACGACGGTTCCCCCATCCAGAGAGGGAGGGAAGGGGGGTTAGGGATTCCTCAACATCTCTCTCCCCGTCTCTACGGATCTTCATCTCCTCCCTCTGGGGCCCCGCGAGCCTCTGGGGCCCCCGTACCGCTGGGGCCCCCGTACCGCTGGGGCCCCCGTACCGCTGTGGCTCAGGTGTTGGGAACGCGGACCTGTGAAGCCCGTCGAGACTGCAGCTGTGATGGGGGGAACAAAGGGTCACGCCCCCCTCCGCACACTGGAGGGGGGCCCCCCTGCAGGCTCGTCATCTCGCTTGGAGAAGCAAGGAAGATCACAGATCCATCTTCATTCTACTCCTGCTGCTGCGTGGTTAACCGCTGCCCTCCATACGTCTTGCTGTTTCTCTCTCTCTCTCTCTCTCTCTCTCTCTCTCTCTCTCTCTCTCTCTCTCTCTCTCTCTCTCTCTCTCTCTCTCTCTCTCTCTCTCTCTCTCTCTCTCTCTCTCTCTCTCTCTCTCTCTCGAATGTTCATGTCATTGTTATGTCTCTGGCTGTCCTCTCTCTAGTTGTCTTATTCTCGATCCTCTTTCCCATTCCAGCCGTCTCTCTTGCTCGGTCTCCCTCCCCATTTCTTCCTTAGGGGTGGTTGGACTCTCCTTCCCTCTCTTCCTCCTGTGATGGGGATTGATTTTTGTTGTGTTGTTTCTCTCTCCCTCTCTCCCTCTCTCCCTCTCTCTCTCTCTCTCTCTCTCTCTCTCTCTCTCTCTCCCTCTCTCCCTCTCCCTCTCCCCCCCCCCCTCATCCATTCATGGTGAGGGTGATTATGTTGTGTCTGGCCATAAGCTGGCGACTCCCCTCTTCAATGCTGTAATTTTCCTGATGACCTCAATCAGAAGACAATTACGACGGCGAGGGGGGCGGCATCCCATCAGGGCGCCGGACAGAGTGAGGCCGAGGCAGCCGTGTAGACAGAGGAACACTGTCACTGGGAGGAGGAGAAAAAAGTGGAGTTCCTAAATAAGCTAGCTGCCTGGAGGTTAGGGCATTGGCACGCCTGGCCCTATGCTAATCCTATTATGTTATTATAAGGAGCTCGAGCGAGACAATATGTGCAAACGTTGACAACTAATTCACCGTCCTATTTATTTAGAATGATTGTTCTAAAAAATGAAATCTCCAGAAAGCCATCCCCGTAGCATTACATCACAGTTATTTCAACATAAACACTGTTCTCATCAATATGTTAATCGATAATCAATGGGAATATGACATATTAAGAACCAGTGGGTTTCTGCTTACGAGGAATACATTCACTGCTCTTTTAGGGCGACTATAACATAGTTTTCATAGGCCGCTGCATCACATGACGTATGATCAGACTGTGTTGGGTGGTGATAATCATAATTACACTGCCGTGGAATAGCAGTAGTGTGTGTGTGTACCAGTGGCCAGGCATGCGGCCGCTGTGTGTTTGGAGTCATGGAGGTGGGGGAATGACAGTCATCTTGTGGAGGGAGATGATTGGATAACAGTGGTTCATCACCGCTAGCTGGGATAATCCTCAGAGCCTCTTCCGCTGCCCTGCGTTCAACACCGTTCACACACATATCCACGCGTGACATGAGTGGACTTTTGTTTTGGTGATCACGTTTTTTTGCTATGATCTTCGACAGTGGGCCATAGGGGAAGCTCTACTTGCTGTTGTGTTTTCGCATAGCCCCTTTGTTCCGTTCACTGTTTCAAAGGGCTTCCCATGGCCCCTAGCTGACGGTGTCTAATCCGATCCCCAAGAAAAAACTAAGTGGTAACAGGAGGAATCCTTGAGAAAGAACACATGGGAGGGAAGAGCGGTAGAAGTAGAATAGACTTATTCGACTCGAAACAAAGGTATTGTAAAATGAATTAGACACAAACATAAAAAATGAAATACATGATTTTGAGATGAATATGTTCCATGAAAATGAACTTGCGCCAATACAAGAAAGAAAAGTATAGTGGATTGGTGCGTGAATCCCAGCCCAAAGGAACTCTGCAGCCTGTAGTGTGGGCATCTTTCAGCAAGATGGATCAAAGCATCTGCTAATAGTGATGAAATAATAGTAACATATTAATGTATTTTTGACCTGCATAGCACGTAACCTGCCGCAGTGACTGAACTTTGAGGAAGGTCCTTTTTTAAATGTACAATGCACCACATTTCTATGCCACATTAATAACCGAACTCCACTTGGAAACTACAGATGTTTCCCTGTTGAATAAGGGAGTTAAGTTAGACTTAATATCCAAACAGGCAAGATTGGCCCACATTTAGTCCCTGACACAACTCAGACAGTGAACCGTAATAAATCACACAGCAAAGAGCCGAGCTGTAGATGACAGTGCATTTTTTAAACAGGGAATTGCTGTGCAGGATGAAGGACATTTCAATCAAGATTTAATTCCACAATCGTACCCTTCCACACTATTTCCAAAATATACCAGAGAGAGAGAGAGAGAGAGAGAGAGAGAGAGAGAGAGAGAGAGAGAGAGAGAGAGAGAGAGAGAGAGAGAGAGAGAGAGAGAGAGAGAGAGAGAGTTAAAGGGGGAGTAAAAACACTGCCGCAGTCACGGTGGACACCAGCAAGAGTGTGAGCTGTGACTCTAGCTGGGAATCAGAGATCAGCTTTAATTAGAACGATTCCCAGTCTCTTCTCAACTCTGTGTTGTCCTCTGTCACCTGCTTTGCTCGGCAGCTGGGTGTGATGAACTGCAGAGAGACAGCAAGAGAATTGAGACAAAGAGCTGAAGCTGATGACTGTCTGGGAGAAAGATAATGAGAACCACAGGATCGCATCCTTACTAAAGCAAACCTCCAAACTCCTTCAGCAAGTCCCTTTATAAAATATTTACTGTACAGACAGGGGTATTGATAACAGATAAAATGGAGTGCATTTGGTACTGCTCAGCTATTCTGCAGAAGTAATGTCAGCCGTCGATCCACTGAACTGGGTCCTATGTAATGTTTTGATTGAACGAAACTTGAAAACCAGAAAAATTACTGTCCTTAAACACACCTTTTAACTTTAACATAGTGTCTTTGTTAAGCACAGACTATCTATAGACGAAGGAAGCAACGGATGTAAACTCTTCAATTCCCCATCTCAGCAGGAGACCTTGTGAACTGACAGAAGAAATACATCACAACATGTACGAGGGGAATTACAGACACGGCCTCTGTTCTGTGTGGTACGAGCGAGAAGACATGTACATGCGGAAAACAACCGCCTTAGTTCAAACGGCCCCTTGTTCGAGCAGGCGAAGGCTCCTGGTAAAAGGTTTAAATTGTTTGCTTTTGTTGACAACACGCGCTAATTGGAAATTGAAAACAATGGGACAGAGGAAGCCCAGCGCCTGCTGAGGCCGTTTGTATTATGCTCGCCTGCTGAAGTATGTGTACAAGTAGTGCGTTCCCAGAATACTCTGAATGCCGGAGGGGAAATGCTTTTCGGTCGGATATTGCTCAGCTCAAGAACGAAAGGACGATTACGATAAAAATATGTGTGAAAATATAAAGCACAACAATATAGGAAGACAATGATATCTACATGAATATAAAGTGGCTCAAGGGTATCGCATTGTGCATGGAATATTTCATATCGCAAATGTTTTGATATTGACGATTTACATTGGAAATGCGCAATGATTATTGCATACTGCATTCCATATAATACATACATATATATACACATATATATAAACACATATATGTATATTGTGGCAGACCGCAGGGAGGAGTGAGGGGAGTGGTAGGTCTGGCAACCTGCTGGCTCCACCCCAAGGCCATATATGGACTTCCTCCTTTTAACGAGGCAAGCCTGGGGATCGTTAAGTAGGGGTGCTGGGGCTTAAAGGATAACTCCGGTGTAAAATGGATCTGGGATATGTTTAATATGATAACGAGATGGGATGTTCGTTTGGGAGCACAAAAGCGCATGACGACGCATTCTTAAATAGGCTGTTTTTAGCCGATTCTACCAAAACGCTATAAACTGAGAACCATGCGGGCATCTTGTCATGGTAAAAACAAAATCGTTATTTTAAACCACTTAAAAGGCTAGAAGTAGCCCGACACTTCTTTGGTAGTATAATAAGGGTCTTAAAATATAAAACGAGGCATTGATAACTTTGTAAGTGTACAGATTTACACTTACAAAGTGTACAGTTTATTAAAAATTACATTTTATACACACAATACCATCAGTAGTTCACCCGTGGACGCCATCTTGTCTTTAAGGCTCGATTGGTAGATTGGCGAACAAAGAGCTTCCGTATGATGATCGATGTGTCACGTGTATGGCTGTACACCTGAACGAGAACTGGGGGTGTGTGCTGCGCAGGGCACAGCCTAGCCTTTTAAGTGGTTTAAAATAGCGATTTAGTTTTTACCATGACAAGATGGTTCGCAGTTTATAGCATTTTGGTAGAATCGGCTAAAAACAGCCAATTTAAGAATGCTTCAACATGCGCTTTTGTGCTCCCAAACGAACAACCCATCTCGTTATCATATTAAACATATCCCAGAACCATTTTACACCGGATTTATCCTTTAAGAGGGCTAGCAAACAGACGTGTGGGGAGGAAGTTGGAACTGGAGCTAGAGCTGGCGCTAGGGCTAGCAAAGGACAGGCAGGATCTGTGTGATCGCCTGGAAGCACGGAACGGCCTAAGGGGAAGAGATAGGTGGAAAGAGTTGGACGGACATTGGACTGGAGCAAGAAAGAGGTGGATGACCCTTTTCCCAACCTGGTTTTGTTTACAAGGTGAATAAACCATTCGGCATTTGAACTGCTCTCTGTGTGTTGTGTCGTTTTATCTGTTCGACTTGGTAGCGTGGAAACCCCACACCCACTGGCCCGCTACAATAAATATATATGTAATATATATTACACCCATTCTCTTACCATTACCTGCTCTGTACGTGCCATACTCATCCTCTGATCCGTTCTAGGGATGAATGTTATGAACTGCTACATAACATCCGTCCACCTTTGACCTGCCGTCCTGCTTCCCAGGTAGACTGGGGAATCTATCATGCACATGGTCCTGATTCGATTGCCTCCTGTCACCGCCGATTCCCGACGACGCCTCTCGTTGAAACGTTTAAAATTCAAACGGAGGAACAATATGGCCCATCACTGGGGTTGAAAAAAATATACAAAACACATTAGAATATAAAAAAAGATGGGGAGATGAAAGTGACGGCGAATCAGACGGCGTAGCGACCCAAATTCCTCCGTCTCTCTCCATCTCCCCGTTCTTTTATGGTGATCACTTGATGGCGTTACGCTCATGGGCTGATGTGGCTGCCGCCGAAACATTACCATGTATTCAGCAATCTTAGGACATCAAACCGAAAAGGCTTGGGGGCAAAACCGAACCACTGGCTCCTGGCCCTGTGCATTGCGTCTCAGCCGGGGGGGTTCACGGACAGTACAGAGGCCCCCTACTGTGTCATCCCAACCAAGCGCCGCCTGGAATAAATGGAACCAATGTAATCCGCCGCCACATTACCGGCTAGGGTGTGTGTCGTTGCTCACGACTACACGGTTTTATTAGTGTGTGATTATGATTATCGTTATTTTGGAGCAGAAGTGGCAGGGCTGTGAATAGGAGAAGCAAGCAGTAATAATATTAGTAGTAGTAGTAGTAGTAGTAGAAGTAGTAATAGTAGTGGTAGTAGTAATAGCAGGAGACATGGAAGAAATACAGAATTCTACTATTTGAAAGAAATTGAAAATTTTATATGTATCCACAAGCACATTATGTGCAATCTCTTTCTTTCATATATTATTTATCCGATACGACATGCTGCTATGGAGAGGGAAAGTGCTTAGTGGGCCGTTCACCAGGGTTACGGTTTTATGGCAGGGAATGCACACCGGACATTCAGCTGATGCCTGCAAACCAGACACAGTCCACAGATAGAGATACTGCAGTCCCACTCCCCAGGACCTACCAGTGTTATTATAGGGATGGAGTTATTGATTTTAGTTCAAGCTGACATAAAAGTGGGTAAAAATACATGGTGTGTGTTGTGGTTTCTGGCCAGCTCGATCGTAGTGATTATTTGAGCTTTGAGAATAAAACTTTGTTGTGATTGCTGAGAACACAGACGTGTTTCATTTTGATTGTGCTGAAAACCATTTTTACAACAGAGCGTTGCAGTGAGATCGACAATGTTTTCCTTCATCCAAAAATGACTTAGTGTTGAGTCAAACTAAAACAAGCTATAGTATACTGCCCCAAACAGCAACATATTCTCACTCATCAGCTTCGAAAAGAGAAATGTGGCAGAGTTGATTCCCTGCAGGTTTACGACTCACAGGTGTACAACTCTTTACATCTGCCTTGTTCAGAGAATGTCCCAGATGTCAGCGAGACATGAAAGACAAACGGATAATTATACAGTATGTGTATGTGAGAAGCAAGCTCACTGCATAACAACAACCAGCTTCTAACCTCCTCTTTCTTGTCCTCATTCTCATTAACATACTGTGGGTAAAAATAGACTGCTGTCTGTCCAATTGAAATAAACAATTTCATCAATCATTCATTATTTTTGGATGATTAAATCATGTCATGCAGCACCATGACAAGTGGATTAACAACTGACAGTTATGAATATACATCATTAAATACTAGTGTTCAGATCTTTACATCTATATTTAATACCAATACAGTGCTGTCTCTGGGGGCCATGATTAGCAGCCAGGTGTCACTTGCTAAATGAGTGGCATTGCTTATTACTTCAGGGAAGGGAACCTTGCTAGGGTCTTAGTCCTGGTCCAGGCCCCCTAGTCCCCCCATTTTACTGTGATCCTTGTTCAGGCTTCCCTTCATTCTGTTTCCGGCCCCTAAATCTGGTTGCAGCCACTAATTCCGGGTAAGAATTCCAAATCCTGGTCTCGGCTCCTTTAATCCAGTTTTAGGGCCCCTAATCCAAGTTTAGCTCCAGTTATACCAGCTCATCCCCCCAGCCCTGGTCTCTATGGAGCCATTACAAGGGTTTCACTGGACCTACTGATCCATCATTGATAGATATCACCAGAGTAATTTCTTCCCTCCCTCAGCACATTGTGGCTTTCTGCCTTGCAGTGGTCAGAGATCAAGGTATATCTGCTTGTTGAGGAGACTGTGCAACATGTCCCTCCTCCACTTTCCATCTGTCTATGTGCCTCTCTTGTGATAGCACGGGGATCGACCGCGTCTCACCTGTGTGGGTGTTTCTGCGGGGACTGCAGGGGATGTAATAAATCACCCTCACTTGTCTTCAGGTGTCTACAGGTTCCAGTTTGTCTTCAGGATGCACCTGTAGTTAATG
Source organism: Gadus morhua (assembly GCF_902167405.1). Taxonomy (NCBI): domain Eukaryota; kingdom Metazoa; phylum Chordata; class Actinopteri; order Gadiformes; family Gadidae; genus Gadus; species Gadus morhua. The sequence goes on from NC_044063.1 coordinate 6,519,339, forward strand.
CAACCTTTTGTCTTTTGCAGCTGGGTCATTTTTTCTGTCGCCGCTGTCACGTCGACTGATGTGAAAATATCCATGCTCTGCAAAATATCTGTGTTGTCCTTTCTTTTGGTTTGACTTTTGGCATTTCGCCATGTAGAACTTTTGCAGAGCTGCTCTTATCCAAGAGAATTAAGGTGTTTAAGGCTTTTTCCTCACGTATTCCTACATGTTGCAGACATTAAAGGTTGAATTACCATGTCCAATTCTTCATGTCTTTGACTTTCTACAAAGGCCTGAGCTTACATGGGTCATCCATAGTTAATGGGCTACTTGATGTTCTTATGAACAGTGCAGCTTTGTTGTACATCCTGTTTGAAGAACATATGTTTTCTGAGGAAAAAGACAATCCCTGCATTAATGCAACGGCAACCCCTATTAACATAATGCATGAATTAAGTGGAACCCAGAACTGGAGTCTTATCTTTTTCTCGCTCTTTTAGCATCCGATATTTTTCCAGGGCAACAAAAAGAGGACTGAGGACAACTGCTCAATCACCCTGTCATCCTAACAGGGAGCTAAGGCGGGGGGGGGGGGGGGGATTTGAAGAGGGAAGACATTTCTGGGACAGGTGAACAAGCAAATACTGCGGTCTGAGCTGTCATTCACAACTGTTTGATTGGGGAGAAAGGTGGAGAGAGAGAGAGAGAGAGAGAGAGAGAGAGAGAGAGAGAGAGAGAGAGAGAGAGAGAGAGAGAGAGAGAGAGAGAGAGAGAGAGAGAGAAAAAGAGAAAAAGAGAGGCATGAAGCCCAGGTTGAAGGGAGCTTTTCTTGCTTCTATCATATTTCTTGGTCACCACTATGCCTCGGAGTGTCCTGTTTCACTTCCTCCCTCCTCCACGTCGGGTAGCAAGCAGTCGCAGCGACTACAGTGGAGAACCGATACCTTGTGCCGTCAAACCTGTGTCATCAACGACACCTGAGATGAGAGCAGCGCTGGCGAATGGACGCGTGTTGCTGCTGGATCCCTCAGTCAAAGATAGGTCTGTCCCTTGCGCTGGCGTTGAATCAGAATAACTGTCTTATATATGCACATGTGATGTTCACTATGATAATGTAGAGGCTCATGTGTAAAGGTACTAAGAGTAGATTCCACTGTGATTGCAACAAACCTGGAGGCTTCCTTCAGCAAGATGCCTCACTTTTCCCAATGCATCTGAACTCACTTTAATTCGCTTTAGATAAAAGTAGGGTTGCAGCGTAGAGGAGTGGTTGGTTAAGTGTGTCTGAAACCTTCAGTTTCCTAAACAATCCTAGGGGCAAGGTTTCCTAACCTCTAATTAATTATTATTTAATGCCCTGTCATCCTGTCTAAAAGTTTCGGATGAATGACTAAATATTCTTTCTTAGGTTAGCTTAAGTACTAGCTTACTATCACCTCATCGCTCCCTCCAAACTTTAAATGTCAATATATTATATGCAGTAATAATAACCATTCACGTCGAAACAATCCTAATTAGTGAGGGTGATCCAACGACCGAGGACGTTCATTTGTTAAGGCAATGAGCAGTGCGACCGACAGCACATCGGATGGCCATTCACACATAGGAATACTTTGCACCCACTTCACTGGCATTTTCCCTTCAAAGCAAACCTAAGATTGATCACAGTACTACAATAACGCAAACAATATCTCAGCTCTCATCTCAAAAACCGCAGTAATATCCTCAAACATTGATCAGCTCGAGTGTCTGTTTCTCGGCCAGAATGCTGTCATTCCATAACGCCGAGCTGTTCACTCCGAGACGCCAATAGATCAATCCTACCGGTGGCCTGGGCCTCCAGCCGTCCGCCGTCATTATCTGACGAAGGTCATTGGAAATCCCTTCCCCAAAAAAAGTGTGAAAGTGTGGAGCGCATACCCATTTGGTAATGTCACCTCCACAAAAATCCCACAGTAATCCCTCAATGCTGACAGAGTTCTGCTGGAGCCTGCTGCAGTCCTCCTCTCTACCAGGAAGGGAGGACATTCGGGCCTCACAGTGGTAGCCTGGTGTAGTCGGTGGTGCTAGGGGTGTGGTGGTTGCTGTGGAGATGGTGGGTGGTGGTGGTGGTGGCGGCATGGTGGCGGCATGGTGTCGGCGGTGGGGGTGTGGTGGTCGAGGAAGGGATGGTGGTTGTGGTGCGGTGGCTTCTGAAGTGATGGTGGTGTTGGGGATGGTGCTGGTGGAGGTGTGGTGGTGGTGGTTGAGGCAGTAATGGTGTGGGTGGTGTTGTGGTGCAGGCAGTAATGGCGGTGGTGGTGTTGTGGTGGTGGTGGTTGAGACAGTAATGGTGTGGGTGGTGTTGTGGTGGTGGTGGTTGAGACAGTAATGGTGTGGGTGGTGTTGTGGTGGTGGTGGTTCAGGCAGTAATGGTGTGGGTGGTCTTGTGGTGGTGGTGGTTGAGATAGTGATGGTGTGGGTGGTGTTGTGGTGGTGGTGGTTGAGACAGTGATGGTGTGGGTGGTGTTGTGGTGGTGGTGGTTGAGCCAGTGATGGCGGTGGTGGTGTTGTGGTGGTGGTGGTTGAGACAGTGATGGCGGTGGTGGTGTTGTGGTGGTGGTGGTTGAGCCAGTGATTGTGTGGGTGGTGTTGTGGTGGTGGTGGTTGAGACAGTGATGGTGTGGGTGGTGTTGTGGTGGTGGTGGTTGAGCCAGTGATGGCGGTGGTGGTGTTGTGGTGGTGGTGGTTGAGCCAGTGATGGCGGTGGTGGTGTTGTGGAGTTGGAGGTGTGACGGTGGTGGTTGAGACGGTGATGGTACCACGACTATTATAATAACAGTCGTGGTATTAGAATAAAGAAATAAATGTTATTATTAATAACAGCAGTAGCAGTATTAAATAAATACGTCGGAAATAGAGCATATGCTGGTTTCCCGAGCCGAGGTGCCCTCAGGGGGTGATGTAACTGTACCCTATTAGTAATGTTTTTCTCTGGGCTAAATGTGAATAATGTGTGAACAATGTGATCACGCAGAGCCCTAAAACACCCTCCGTAACCTGCTAGCTGTGGCACGGGGCCGTGTAACCCCCCTGCACATCAACTCAACTCAATTAGTATAACCCTTAATAAGAGTTACGCAACGCATTGAGGCACATGCCCTGGGAAAAATACACAACCCACATGACATGTCTTTAGTCGTATTGTTTCTTTATCTTATTTGTTTAGTTTGTGGATCCATCTCATATCTATTTATACATATATACATACATACATACATACATACATACATACATACATACATACATACATACATACATACGTACATCCGTATACGTACGTACGTACGTACATACATACATACATACATTATACGGTTAGGGTTAATGGATTTTAATTATTTCAATTAAAAATACTATGCGCAGCACAAAACCGTGAAGTAATTCAGTTATTTATAAAAAAGAGCCTCTTTCACCTTTGACCTGTAAAGGCCAGGGTTAGGGACAGGTGAGGAGCTTGGGTCCGGGTTGTTATTCCAAAATGTATTCACAGCTGCTGCGTGAGCCCTGCACATGCATTCATTCGGATGTGTCAAACGCATGTATTTTTCATGCATGAACTGAGAGACACCAGTTTAAGCGAATGCTAAATCGTCCATTCTTATGCTCCCCACATCCTCCAGCTGGGGCAGATTAGCGCAATAGCTCGAGCCATCCCACAGGTTAGTGTTTTAGCATGGACTCAATCTGCGCACCATTCACACCCGTTAGCTTGTCAACTCCATCAACACGTGATTCACACAGGTCAGCGCTTTAGCTAGGACTCAATCCGTGCGCTATTCATGCAAAACAATGCAATGCAGTACTGGTGTACTGCGGACGAAAGCGCTCGAGCTGCACGAGATATAATGATCGACTCCACGGTATGAAGTGACCGCCTCAAGACCTTCTCTCATAGATCTCCGGAGCCACGCTCAACGTAATTAAGGCATCCACTCAAGCAGGAAGAGGTTTTCTCCCGCAGACAATAGGCGGTGGTGAACATGTGTGGTGAGGCTGCGCCATTTGTGTCCTTTAGAATAAAATGTAAAGAACTGGTCTGTCTGATGCGACGAAGTGGCCTACTCAATATCCATTCATTATCTCAGTTCTTGATGAATCAGCCTTTTATGATTACAGCGTGTGATTGCATGGCTACGATGGCAGCCGGTTTGCTAGCACTGAATGGTTTGTGAGTGCATCATTGTAACTGATCGCAAACAATGGTGGAAATTTGCCTCTTAACACAAACCACAACAATATCTGAGCTATAATTGCCTTTGTGATTGAAGAGTCCTTTGAACGTACTCAGAGAACAAAAAGGCAGACATGAATAACATCCAATCGGCTGCCATGCGACTTTCGCCGCGAGGAAGACAAGCAACCAGTTGGCACTACTGTGATGACTGCGCATTATCCTATGCTCATTTGTGTAAATCATATCGATTTAACATGCATTTTATTTCATACAATTTCAAGAATCTAAACTATTGCAATTCATGCACTGGATTCAAACAGTGACTTACAGTGAAAGCAGCAGAATATGTTGCATTTTCTTAACAATAAAGGCGGTCTACGGCACAAAAGGTGACCGTCCATTTTCTGATTTTGCTGGCCAGAGGATAGAGTTCAGAGAGCACAGGATAAAAACAACATTGTGGTCTCTGATCCTTACACCAGGGACCTCGCCATTAGAGCAGGATAACAAGGTGGAACTGCTGCGTGGTCTCAAAGAATATAAATGAGTTGAAACGAGGCAACAACAAGGACAACAAAACCACCACCACAACAACAACAGGTGAGGAGGAGGCTGACTGACAGGATGAGTGACAGTTGGACACCATAAAGCCGACTATTAGCGCTGTCACAGAGAGACGTTCTCATCCCACACGGCATTACCGTCTCACTCCAACAAAACGAAATATCTAAAGGGCATGTGTTGCTATGGTAACCATATTGTGAGGGGGTTAGATAAAAAAGGGGGGAGCTTCCTGGCATATTATACCATTGGTGTTGTTTAGGATTTGGGCTTCAAACATTGTTTGTCCAGGTTTGGCATGATTCTCCCCACCATCCACAGACACACAGAGAGAGCGAGAGATAGGGAAAGAGAGAGAGTGTTAAAGGGGGAGAGAGAGCGAGAAAGAAGAGACAGAGTCAGATAGACAGTGACTCAGAGAGAGAGACTGACAGAGATACAGAGCGGGTGATGAAGGGAGAGAGCGAGAGCTTCAGAGAAAAGAGAAGGGACGGGAGCCTCCTGTCAGTTTATAGTTGTTTGCAGATGCCCAAAAAGATATAGGCAACGTCATCGTCAAACACTGCATTCTCAAAATGACTTGTGTGACTGAAGGATAAATGTGAAGGTGTAGATCGATCAAAGGCATAAAGAAAGCCCGCAGGTGAGTTGGATTGCTATGTGCCTGAGACGATCATCGCGTCTTCTACACTGACGACAAGGATATCCACTGACAAGGCCAACTGAACTTAACACGACCCAGAATCATTATCCTACAATGGAGGACTGTTTCTTTACTTTGTTACATTTATAACATTCTATCATAAAAGATTTCTCTGGAGGTTTGTGAACGTCGGCCTAGCGTGACGTCCTACCGTCTTGAAACGAGCACAGCGTGGCCGAATGGAAAATCTCAATGTCCCAGGTTCAAGTCCCAGGGGTGGCACAGACACGGATTGCGAGGAGTGGTGCCATTAACCCACTCAACTGGATCCTCAATAATCAATACCCATTAGGACAACCGCTATTATCTGCCATCAACCCCATCACACGGCACAACAGCTACAACTCAGTAAGTTGGGGATAAAAGCAACCGACCAAACGCAGCACCATGTATGCCTGGACTGGATCCAGTGTTTGTCACATGGTGAAAAGGCCAGGCTACAGCTGTGTACACCGCCGCATAGCCACCCCCCTCCCTCCCCCCGCAAAATGACAACCACCATTTGACAGTTACCTCCTCCACGCGCACATTTCATCTCCGGGGAGGGCAGACGCACAGAGCGGAACGTACAAACACATCATCGCCAGGGTAATGGACGACGTATGACCCTCCCTCAGCAGGAGGAGGAGGTGACCCCAAAATAAGAACACCCACCTTGGGCTTTCAGTTAAGAGCGGTTCCCTTGTTTTTTCCCTTGCTAGCAGCAGCCCATACCCGCCCCTGTGTGGGATGCTGGTGCACACCATAAAGCAACCCCCCCCCCCACCCCACAGAGCTCAGAGCTTTTCCACCGCGTTCGGACATCAGCAGGGTTCCTTATTGGCCGTTTGAACATTGTTTCCGTCTTACTGACGGCGTCGGCAGTAATACTAATCTAAACGGAAGCGTGGACTTCAGGGGGAGAGTGCATCTTTACTGCCGCGGCTAGCAAGCTGAATCCAAAATTATCCGGGGAAGTTGTAAAGCTCTCTTTTGCAAGGCTTCATTTGCCACATTGTTAAGTGGTAAAGTAGAGTCTCCTTAGGTCAGAGGAAGGCAAATAAGATGATTGGACTGCAAGTCTACTGCAAGTAGGAGAGAGCAAGAGTAATGAGGAACGATAAAAGATAATGACGGAAAATGACTGAAAGGTGGTTTGGACAAGAATATGCACACATCCTTCTCACACTTAGGTGTAGACAAGTATATTTTATATATACTATCTACATATCTTTTTACATAAAGATATGTAGATAGAACAACACTGATGAAAAGGGCAACAACGGCTTTTTAATTAAAGTCAGATTTGAGTGTAAGAATATTATAGAAAAATGTGTGAGAATAATGAGTATGTTATGTGAGTGGATTCAACTAAATAAGATGAAGTTGCATGAGCAAAAAAGGGACAACCAAAGACTAACAATACGATGGCTGGAAGTGTCCATTATATGAAACAGAACTTATTCCCTAAATTTATCCTATGATTAGGATGTAACCATCTTGTCTACAGTTAATTTATGATGTTAATTTTAATGAGAATATAAGAGTGTTAATTAAAGTGTTATTGTATGTCTAACAGACCCAATTTTGTAACTGGCCTGTAAGAAAAACTGTAACAAATTATGCTGCAGCTCAAAAACATCCAAATTAACATAAATTGAAGGCAGAATTTATAAAAAATGCATAAGATATTAAATAAATAAATACATAAATATGCCTATGAAATCAATAAATTAGGTAGTAGATATATACAAAGGAATAATTAAAATATATAAAGGACTCAATATAGTTCAATAAATATCTAAAAATAATAATTCACAGGACTACATTTATTTTATTCAGTCTACTATTCTTTTTATTTCCATCTGTATTGTTCCAATGAAAGGATTTGGTTATCTCAGATGCAGAACAAAGCAACTGCACCAGAACAACACTGACCACTAGTTCACACTCTAGGGCGATGAACTCTAACCAATAAAGTGTTACTAGCTGAGCTAAAACTGACGAAAACTGACTTTACTTTCTTGCAATCTTTCTAAATTGTGATGGCAGTGTTTGTGTTAACAGAGTTTCACTTTATTTTGCCTCATATTTGTTTCAACCAATGGCGTGGCAGGAGGCGGAGAGTATAATTGACATAAACTCAGCCAGCATTATTTAACACAGTGTAGACTGGCCAGTGGCCACTGTAGGAATACACTTATTAAAATCTCCTTATGAAAGCTTAATCTATTCACACAAACATGTTTTTCTTTAGTAGGTATAGCTACGAAACAGTAAACTATACCTAACGCCTAGTTTCACTAAACTTCTTGTAAATATTATTGTAAATATGAATTATGTTAATAATAATTGTTACTCAAATAACTTCCCAAAAATGTCCCAAAATGGTGCCCTGAATTATGGCGCAGAGATTCATTTTTAGGTCATACACCTTCTGCTTTCATCTCCCTGATAACTCTGTGACGCTGCTATTAGTTATCGCAAACAAAGGAAACCAAAAACCATAATTGTATTAAAAGAACGCGCAGTTTATCTGTCGTTATCTACCAACTTGGGAAGATCCGAACAACGGTGAGATCGACCAAAAAACTGAAGGGTTTGACAAAATGATTTGGTATAACTTCATCAAAGAGGACAACGACCTGTTTGACCTGCATAGCGCTGCTCTGTGGTGGAAGATAATCCTTTGTCTTCTGCTCTCTGGGTTTATCAGTGTGATGCAGATGCAGACTGGGAGGCTGGCTCCATGTGGCTCCCGCTGTTGCCACGGTGCCACATTAGAACACCTTCATCTTTCTAATCTTTCTAGGGCACCAGCATGCTCCACGTGTGAGAAGATTACGACACACACACACACACACACACACACACACACACACACACACACACACACACACACACACACACACACACACACACACACACACACACACACACAAAGGAAATCAGAAAAGTGTGGTGCCCTGTCACGGCTCTCCCTAGATAAGGCACCGTCACCACTGGCACCGGGCAACGTCATCATCTCCCCTGCCCTCGCACAACATTGTGCGACCACCATTAGCAGACCTCCCCAGCTGACGTCACCATCCACCTCCCTGCACCACCACCCCCAGCATCACCATTCCCATTCACACAGCACTTACATCATCGCTACTAACGCAACACCACCATCACCCCTGCTAACACAACCCCTCTGCTGGTCAATCGGACCTAGACCTTTTTCAAAGACACAGCTATTCAATCAATTACTATTGCGTAACAGCACTACTACTGTATCAATGTATAGTGCATACATACATATATTTGATGAATTGTGGTGAATAATCTTTTGCTTATAATCAATTAATGGAGAAGGCTGAATATGGGCAAATCGGAAGAAAAGAAAATGCACAACTTGGGAAAATATATGATCGAGAGGTTGGCGTTCCTGGTAATTCATTAATCGTATGAATTATCGTATGAATGCAACTCTTATCAGGGTGCTGCTTTGAAGCCAATCCAAATTATTTCCTCATTCCAGGCACACCGACATACACGCACACATATTTCAATTCAGTGATCTTATTAACAGTCTCTAACAGAGCCTGCCAGGCATGCAAACACTGGTGCAGTCCAGTGAAAACAGCCGAGGGGTGTATCTATATGATTAGCGTCACGCTAGCACAAGCTAACACAATGACGACAGCAGCCCAGATGATAAAGACACTACATAGGCTAAGGCTTCTAGGCTATGTATCTATCTACCATACTGTGCTAAATGATTGTTCAAAGTCACATGCATAATAGCTTGCAATGTCTTTTGTTGTGGATCATTCCAAAAATGTTTTCAGTGAATGTATTAGTATTCATGATTGTATTATCTCTACATATATTAGTTTGCAATGCTGAACTATTGTTGTAAATATGTGTATCATTTCAGAAATATTTTCACAAAAAGCAATCATATTCATAAATTGTGTATTAACTAGCCCATTGTTGTCAATTGAAAAGAATGTCCATTTCAGAACGACCAAATCCAAAGTCTAATAGGATTTCTCAGCCATCACTAGCTGTGTCCTTTATGTGCTTGTCAAGTCCATTGTGGTGTAAAACGAAAAATCAGCCGTCGTAATCCAGGCATCCCTGCAAAATATATCATGACATGTTTTGGGCCTGTCGCCCAGTCGTAAGCAAGGATAAACTACAAGTACCACCTACTCCTGCCAACTTGTAAAGCCAACGGTATTAACTATTCTCAAGAGTGAGCGAGTGCTCTATTGGTTTTGCGCCGGCTACGAAAAAACATTTTAATCTGCGGTTACCACACATAGATGTCATCCATCTCTGGACGTATGCAGAGAAGCAAACAACCATGGCGTGCATCTTGTTTGCGTTTGCATATCCTCTAATATGACAACGTCAAATTGGCCTGAAAGCGTCTTCTGACTCACAGGACTTGAAACCCGGGCCGTTGGTTACAGTGACAAGTGAGGCGAGGGGATAGGGGAAGAGCGGATGGGGGGAGGAAGGGATGGGGGAGGAGGGGATGCGGTGAAAAGTACGTCCTTCTTGGGCAGATGCTTCCGAGCAATTATATAAATGAAGTTGTCAGATGGCTCCTGAGGGACACCCTCTCCTCGCGCCACACAGCGAGAGCCGCGTCTGCCCCCCCCCCCCCCCCCCCCAATGAGGCAGCAGAGGGCTGGCAGCTAGGGGAAAGGGGTAAAGCAAGGCGAGGCAAGTTTATTTATATAGCACCCTTGAAACACAAGGCCATTCAGTGCTTCACAAAAGGAAGAAATCCAATTTTTCTATAACTGATGAATGAAATAAACCGTACACTACTGAAAGGCTTCCGAAGGAATTACGTCTTGCTGGCTAACGGACACACAGCAGAAGGGGCAGTGGGAAGGGGAAGGGTGTAACCAGTGCTTTCGTCAGTTGATGCGCTGAATGAGGTAAAAGTAAGCCAGCTGGCCGCAACCGGGCCACACATTGACTGCGATGGACAAACTCTGACCCAAAAGAACCGGGCCCTGTGTGGGGACTCAGTGTCCGTGCCTCCAAATTAGTTTTCAATATGAATTCATTAATTCAAATTAATTAAAAACTAAATTCAAATTGCCGGGGACTGAGCCAGACCTAGGCCGCCCTGGAACAACCAGTCGCTCTGTATATCTCCAGAACTCACAGATGGCCGGTCCCTGCCTGTCGGTACGGGCGTCTCAAGGGTGAAAATCAAAAAGAAAAAAAAGGCAGTTACAGTTTTTAATCCCTAACTTGGTGTATATTTAGGCATTTATTCAGCATCCCAAGTGACTCAGTAAGGAAGAGGATAATCACAGAACACAATCGATATTCGGACCAACCACAAATTCAAATGCGGCACGACTCTCTTTCTAAAGGCAGTGCCGGCGAGAAGCTGTGGGAACGCACATAATCAGACTTATTTTTATTCCATATCAAATGCTCATCAGCCAGCGCAAGTCAACAAGTCGTGTGCAAACATCACAGCCACAGCCAGCTACAGGCGAGCCGAGCACGGAGGAATTCCTGGACGAGTTAAGCCTTCGGCGATTTGTGAAGGTCTCGAGACTCTTAGCAGACCACGCAACCTCCTCCCCCCATCGAGTTAACACGCACAGGGCAGGTCTGGGTCATCGCAAGAGCTTGGCGCGGTAGTCCAAAGCGGCAGACGCCGGTCATTAGCGGACCTCGGAGTGCAGAGGACCAGGGTGCTGGGCGACTGACGGCTGCTGGGAGATTTAACATGCGTGGGTGTCTGCCCTGGGCGGCAGCAGCTACAACCACCACTACAGGCAGGGAGCCGGGGGAGGCCGATGGAGCTGGAGAGAGACACGGAGAGGTGTTTTATACAGACTGAGGCGAGCGTAGAGCTCAGCGTTTAATCTGGAAAACCTTAAAAGACCGTTGACGGCCCCGACAGGCTTGACCTGCACGTGTGCCTACACATAGAGACCCAGGTCTGATATATCTCTCTCTCTCTCTCTCTCTCTCTCTCTCTCTCTCTCTCTCTCTCTCTCTCTCTCTCTCTCTCTCTCTCTCTCTCTCTCTCTCTCTCTCTCTCTCTCTCTCTCTCTCTCTCTCTCTCTCTCTCTCTCTCTCTCTCTCTCTCTCTCTCTCTCTCTCTCTCTCTCTCTCTCTCTCTCTCTCTCTCTCTCTCTCTCTCTCTCTCTCTCTCTCTCTCTCTCTCTCTCTCTCTCTCTCTCACACCATGTCAATAAAAATATCCAACCGCAAAGGGATGGTGGCCGGTCGCTTCGAGAAACATCTCATTGCTCCATCATTCCTGCTGCAGATTAATTCACTTATTTGCATTTCATCCCACACCTGCGCCCCAACCAAACCAAACAATAGGAGCGGTGTTCTGGGAGCTTATAATGGGTTTACAGCACACACAGGGCAAGGATAAGAATTCACCACCAGCATCACCACAATCACCATTCCAGCTGAAACACGCCCAGCTGGTCATTCTGTTTCCTTCTAGTCCCTCGATGTGCAGGTGTGGCTCGTTTCAATTAGGCCCAGCCCAGGGAATTTGTGCTGGGGGTTCGTCGTGATGCAAAAAACGCAACCAAATGAAGTCACTTAAAAACACGTTTTAGGTCAATGGAAAAGAGAATGCAGAATTCGTGTATCGATTTTTTTTTTTTTCTGAAGTCAATCAAGACTCCGTCCTCAGACGATGTTAGTTATAGGGTTTGATTTTGAATGGAACACACTGCTCCACGTTAACATGTTTTATCATGCGTTTAAATGAGTATGGAACTCCCTATGGTGCTTATGTCCCACGCCACTGCTGAGCGGCACGCTGACCTTCACATCAATCCTGCCACACGATCGAACACGTGTATAAAACAGCCTATAGATCCGGTGAGTGACAAGGTCTTTAGGTGGGGGGCCAGGCAGACCTGCCTGTGTAGGGAAAGTGCTGGACCAGCAACGATTGAGAAAACCGAGAAAGAACCGCTCTCCCTGCACCAAACCATCCGTCTGTTTGGAAGACGTGGATGCTCCTTGGCGGCACGCTATGCTGCTTCATCCACTATGTTCTTGATGTTTTACAGCAGGCCCGTCGCTAGAGCGACTGCATGGGAAAAAAAAACGACATGTCCCCTAAAACACGCGGAGCACGGATGAGCGGTTTGGGTTTCTGCTGATTCAGCTTCTACATATTAATGAGACACCAGAATCCCAAACTGGTCGCGGACTAGAGATTACCGCTGTAGCTCTTTAATAACCACCGTTTGTGATACACGCAACGGAAAAGCGGGCATTCAGAGAGTACAGACTGTAGGCTACCAACACGAACTCGGTAACAATACAGAGGAGACACACACACACACACACACACACACACACACACACACACACACACACACACACAGAGATAATGGCCTAAATTGTCTTAAATGTAGGGATCTATACTCAGATGTTGTCTTTGTTTCTTTAGAAAGCGCACACGTGCAGTGTATACTGTGTGGGTGAAATACTCAGCCATCTGTATTCAACACGATTAATCAGAGAAGTGATGAACTATCCAAATGCCCTTTTAAATGGACAGCTGGTGTCAACAAAGACATTGTATCAATTAGAATTACTATATAGTGGTTTGGGAAGCTCTTCTAACCATGTTAAAGATTAATTTGAAGAAACACTGCCTAAGGCAGTGATTCATCAAATGTAATATATCATCCCAGTGCTGCTGTCCAACCCATGCCCTTAATAAACACTGCTGAAAACAAACGAAGTATGCCTGCCACGTAAGCACAATCAGTTCAACACTAACAGACCAAACAAGGAGCAAAATAATGACTTCTGATTGTTTTCCTTCTGGTTTATTCGATCAGAGCAACCGTTTGAGTTGTTGAGCTCCGAAGTTAAAATACTGTGAAGGTGAAAAACTCATCGCAACAAGATGCTACTTTAACGGACAGAATGCCTACAGGTAGCCCTTAATTCAAAGCGTTAATTTAACCACAGGTTGCGTAGACTTGTGTTTATTTTAATTTATATTGTCTATGATATATGGGCCCATAATATTTGTCCGGGAAATACTTTGGCACATTGAACCTTGTTCCATTTTTTCCCATCACAAATACATATTTCAGAAAACTGTATTTTTTCGGTCTGCCTCGATATTGGGGGTGGACTCAACGGGACGGGAAGAGTCCCTCTTTGAGAAGCACCTGCCAAGTAGCCTACTCTGAAACGCTGTTGAGAAGCAACGAGGCGGCCAGACGCGCGGCGCATCCAGACGCATGGAGACGCTGTCAGTGGGAACACAGCACAGCATGCTCCCTCACACGCCTAGAACGAACCCAAAATACGAACACACACACACACACACACACACACACACACACACACACACACACACACACACACACACACACACACACACACACACACACACACACGCGCGGTCCAACGTGCTTCTGGACAATATCTAACCATGAAAGCTAATCCTGCCGTATCGAATAGGTTATCTCGATGTCTATTTTGAGCTGAAATAACTTCGGATTTCTCTGATTATTTCATTCCCTGAGCATCCCACAGCATCCCTTTATTGAGCTGCTCGCTTATCCTCAAACAATACACAAACGCACGCGTACACACACACACACACACACACACACACACACACACACACACACACACACACACACACACACACACACACACACACACACACACTACGACTCACTCCAGGAAAGTAAAGATCATTGTACTTACTGGTAGAAGAAAAATCTGTGAGATGAAAAGCGAAGTAGTTTTGGTTCACTCTGCTCTCTTTCCAGCCCTTCGGTGACCGATTGGCCAAGTGTTCTCGGAGTCTGCTACCACAGCGGAATTTAATGTTAATCCTACCCAGGATCCAGTCTCTCTAGATGGGAAACGCGAGTGGACAACAGTACATCCTAAGAAATGAAAAAAAAGAAAAAGTCAAGCTTCGACCAAGATGTCTTGCCGGTGGAAGTCTCCAGCTCTTTCCTCGTAAGAATCAATCACACTTCAATGGCTTGTTTGTGTCGGTGCCGTGCGCCGTCGAGGAAGCCGAATGCATCGGCGGTGAAGGTGCATTCACACCACGTTTCTCTCCCCTGACTGGATAGGCGACGCGACTCAATGCGCTCTCTGTGGCGGGAGGCAGCGGTGGGCGTGGCAGAGGAGAGGACTACGACGATAAGAGGGGTGTGGCGCAAGTAGGAACGTTCGAAGTTCTTTTAGTGCAGTGTGACGGCGAAGCGTCGACTAATCAGGACAGGTTCTCTCGGTCCCCGGCAACGAAAAAATGTAGGACAGATAGTTGGGTCTCGCATAGTTTACTTGGTCGGGCTTTTTTTTGTCTTTCGTAAATAGGGTAGGCCTTTCAAGCTTCGAGTTTGCGGACGTCTTTATTAATTTGTTGTTCTAAAGTCTAGTTATGTAGCTACTCTCTACTATAACATTAAATGAGTGCCCATCTCAAATAGGTGAATTACACTTAACTATTTCCATTTATTGTCGACTACTTACAATGTATTTAATAGCATTTTTATGCTTGGTTGTTTTCTTTAGACATAGCTTTTCTGTCACCAACGCTTCAACGAGTTTGCATGCGTTTATGCTTTAGTTGTAGAACATATGGGAAACTATCTTCCTGTCCAAACCAATAAGGGCGCTCTTGCACCAGTTATCTGATCAGTTGATCAGATACACTCTGGTAGGAACTCTTTAAAATAGACAATAAATCTCTTTTCGTTTTAAAGCAACACTCTCTTACCTTTTACTGCACATATTTGTCTTTGTTCAAAAAGCTTAATCAATCTCTCCAGGATATAAGCATTCCATCCAAGACTCAATGGACCCAGGGAAAATGCTCTTATTAAATGTTGTCTGAGCCGACCAATAGCAAGAAAATCCAATTTGAGGAGGTCACTTCAAAACTAATATTGAGTGAAGCGGACAACTTCTTGTTTTATCAGTAACATGACAAACAAAAAGGAACTACTATAAAATGTCCGGAAGATATCGTTTCTGTTCTGGATCAAGTTCTCTCATGTGCTTCTAACTCTGGCCATGTGAGGCCGCTATTGTGCAGAGTTACATCATGCATCTTTAAGGTGAAATGAGAAAGCACCCCCGCCTGGGTCATGCAGTGGCACAGCGGTCCAATTTCACTCGACTGTAATGGCACTGGTCTAGGGAATATCGCTTAGTTGCCCCCTTGTTCCACATATCAATTACATAGCTCATATTCCCACCCTCTGCTTCGAGTGTTTGAACAGCAATATGGGGGCTAACAGCTTATCGCCAACCCCCCATCATTAATTAAACAGTAGCCCATGTCTGAGGGCTCCTCCACTCCCATTGATCCGCAGGCAGACTGCTGGTCCTTATCTCCGCTCAGACGTCCAGCGTTCTGCAGGAGCAGCCTTCAAAGCTCCCCTTTCTAATCCGCCCTGGTGGGAATCGATCGAATTTGAGAACATGTTGTGATTTGCGTTGTAAAACGGTATGATGGAGTAGGGAGACGAGGGAAGGACGGTTGATGTCATCCCAAACGCTGTGTTGCTGCTGCCGCTGTGTGGCCCAGCATTCCTGCCCCCCCCCCCCCCCCCCCCCGCCCCCCCGCCGCACCTTGGGTGGAGTGGAGTGGAGAGATGTGGTTAACTTCCCAAAGTGAAAGGGATGTGGAGGGGGGAGGAGAGGCCCCCCTCCACATGTCATGGCTTGGTTTCAGATGAGTTTCGGCTTCAATTATCTTTGTAGTTCAAGGGTGTGTTTTGAACTCAAGCCTCAGCGGCAGGCCGCGATACTCCAGTTCTGTTCACACGCACACCCACACACATGACACAGCCACTGTATATTTTTCAAATGATGGCAGTGCAGTGGCCTATCTAACGGGGGGGGGGGCTGATCCTAATATCCGCATCAGGAGGCTGTTAGAGAACCTTTTCATGTGAGGTGCAAGTGTGACGTGGAAGAAGGCAGAGCGCTACACGCAGAGTTCTACACGCAGAACGCTACACGCACAGCGCTAAGCAAAGCAGTGCTACTCAGAGCAGCGCTACTCAGAGCAGCGCTACGCAGAGGAGCATCAAGAGAGACCCTGATGAAGTTTATTATATTAGGATCCGAGCCTGGTCACTGCCAAAGCATTCACCTAGGGAAGACATGACATGAAGGTTAGGTCAGGGCTACAAGGATACATTGGCTCGTTCTGACCTTCTGTTCCCCGTGGCTCCAGGCCCCTGAGGCTGAATGCTTGTTTGGTAGACACCCTATATGGGCCTATAGGGGTCTTCGCCACTGGCTCACAGAGGCCGCTACCGCCTCTACTGAAATGTAAAGAAACGACATGTCACGGCTGGTATACGTCTCCCCTGCTGCATCCACAGGTCCCTGAATGATGGACTTGCGAAGGAGACTTGCATATATGTTAATTTTTTTATGCAACCGTAGCCTCACCTTATAAAAATCACTTATTGTCACTTTTGTCACTTTATATTGCAGACCAGAATCAGACGCAGAACTTTAAATGAGTCCCCGGTGTCAAGACCAACGGCGGCCGCACAACAGTGTAATTCAAGTTGAAGCCTCAGCTACAGCCAGACACATTACATTCTAATGTACCTAATTAAAACGACAGAACACAAGCCCTCCACTAGACTTGGTGATGGTGCAGTCTAGGTCTCGTAAGCTGCACGGTGCACAGCCATGAGGTTGTCACCAGCCCACCACCTGTCGCTAGCATTCTACAACCCTTTTCAGCCTCTTATTATTTTTTCTGAGTTTATAGGAACATTTGCATTTAGCCTCTTGAAAACAGCAAAGCCCTTAACCATGCGGAACAGTGTAAACAGGTTGTTCGCCTCGTTCTTCTGGGGGGTGATATTGATGCAAATTGAGTCACTTTTCCAAAGGGGTGATGCTTAATCAACACCAAACCCAAGAAAGACAGCTACCGCTCTGAGTTCTTACACAACACTTGGCATTGAGGCTGAGGTACGGGCCAAATCATTATTACCAGCATGGCATTCAACCATCTCTGAACAATCACACCATTCACAAGTCTTCCAATGTGAGATGGGTTTCGTGGGTGCTGTGTTCGTGAGATTGTGTCGTGTAGTGTGTGTGTGTGTGTGTGTGTGTGTGTATGTGTGGGAGAGTTTGTGTGTGTGTGTGTGTGTGTGTGTGTGTGTGTGTGTGTGTGTGTGTGTGTGTGTGTGTGTGTGTGTGTGTGTGATTAAGAGTGTGTGTGAGTGTTTGTGTGTGTGTGTGCGTGCATGCATGCGTGGGTGGGTGTGTGTATTTTTTTGTGCGTGCATGTGTGCGTGTGTGTGCGGGGGAGTGTGGGTGTGTGTGTGTGTGTGTTTGAGAGTGTTATGTCGGGTTGGTGTGTGTAACTAGTGTCACCACCATCTTTCTGACATCTGAGGGCATGTGTGCGTCTCAGATCCACTCGACTGAATACCGTCTTCCCAGAATAGCCAAAGAAAATGGCAGTGGAACGAGGTTCTGTCCAATAGGAAAATAACTCTTAATTTATCTTCATTACATGCTTCAAGAGTCACTCTTTGCTACACTGCTTTCCAATCGACTAACAAGACTTCACACACGTCCTGCTCCAACTTCTATTTCGGTAAAGCTTTTGACTCTAATTTCAATGTATTCCAGGTACAAAACTCAAACACAAAAACCTTTTATAAAAGCATAGTTGGGATTGTGTTGGGTAAATACTAAAGAAATCTCTCACTTGAGCATCTTTTATGGATGTGTTCAAGGTAAAGTTAAAGCTCAACGTAGAAAAAAATATTCCTTTCAAGATTTTAAAGTCAAACTCTGGGGATTCGATGGGAATAGACAACTGAATAGATTATCTTCGCCCTACTTTGCGCTAGATTTTATATTAAATGATCTCAGAGAACAAAAAAATCGGAAAACAACATCTAAGCATACTTCTACAAGGAAAGGTCAGCCCGGCCTGTAGACGTCATACGCCGCCCTACAAAGTCACAACACACAAGCTGCAAAACACATTTTGGTGGGAACTCCATGTGTCTGATAGTGGAAGCGTGTTGCGCTTGAGCGACTGCTCAGAACAACGTCACAACCAAACCCAAAGTGCGAAAAACCCATTCGGTTTTGTTTGGTTTTCTCCTTGCTGCTCTTTATGTCAGTGTTGTCCTGGCGACCACCACAGGAAGTGGTTTGCCTCTGTTGCCGGGAGAACCAACCGCATGAGCCCCTGCTGCTCCTGCTGAAAGACCCGGCACAGGGCTCCAGGTGTGGAAGAAAACGACCAACAGCTCTGCCCGCTGCGCCGACCGGAATCTACCGTGGCCCCGCAATGCTGCTGCTGCTGCTGCTCTGCCGAGCTCAAACAACACGCTACTGCCCACCATCGCCACGCGACGATTGGAAGTAACAATCATAATAATTATCACACGTAATCACATCCCCCAGCAATGACTGTCACCAGAGAAATACCATTAGAGTAATGTCATAACAAATCAGTAGGATACAGGAATAGCCGGTGCGGTCGTAGCAAAAGGGGTGGGGGTGGGAGGACAGGGGCATGGCTCTGTAATTGGAAAGGTCCGTGTTTTATGTTTCGTGTTTTATTATATCCCATTTAATACAGAGTCGGGCGTCTCATTCAGATACCCTTTGGTAGTCATTTTGTGTTGCCTTCTGTTTTGGATTAAGCATTTCCGAGCAGTCCTCCCGGCCTTCCCCCCCTAATGACCCGGGGACGGGCTGTCATTGGCAGGAACAGGACATTCACCCGACGTCATCCCGCTTAGTGGACACCACGAGTGCAGCCAGATATGGTCTCTCTCTCTCTCTCTCTCTCTCTCTCTCTCTCTCTCTCTCTCTCTCTCTCTCTCTCACTCACTCACTCACTCACTCACTCACTCACTCACTCACTCACTCACTCACTCACTCACTCACTCACTCGCTCACTCTCTCACACACTCATGTTCTTTGTTCATCTCACTCTAAATAAGTACACCGAACCGTGTTACCATGTCCACCTATATACCAAGTTTGTAGGTATATTACATACATATTTATCACAGTACAGTTATTACACATATTACATAGCGATAGATGGAGATATTCAACACATGTCGTGACGATGCTAAAAAATAAAATTCTTCCCATTCTGTGTGTGTGTGTGTGGGGGGGGGGGGGGGGGTGCTAGCAAAGCACTCCCTCTTCCTTGCACTACCCTTCCGTCTGTGTGTGGGGGTGACTCTCCCCCCCCCCCCCTCCCCACATGTGGTCTCCCAATTTGTTGCCGAAGTAATTCATTAGCGGTACCGTCGGTGGTGACAGGCACCTTATCTCCATCTGGTCCCCGCTCCCCCAGGGGGCTCTGCTCTCTGCTTCAGCATAATAAGGACGGGCGCGCCACGCGTCTGACCACCCTCCACCTTGATCACCCGCACGGTGATTGATTCAGCGCAGGATTAACCACATGTGGTGTAATCACTGTGTCGCTAAAGACGGGGTATTCTCCTGCTCCCACCGCGACCCGTATGGTTACGCTGAAGTGATGAACGGCACATGGTTGGAACCAGGGTTGTGAGGGCGGCGAAAAAGTATAGCAGACTGAAGTCTCTTGTTCTTTTGTTGTTTTCATTTTTGGGGTATTTTGGTAGGGATATTTTTGTGTATAGCAGCTGTATTATGAGAAAACATAGAATCATAAAGTATGCTAGAATGGGTTGCTTTGCAAGCTTCTTTCATAGTCTTGATTAACTACATTGCTGGAATTTGTTTTCAAGATATGATCGCATTTTGTGTTTTTGTGTATTTATTCCGCGAAATCAATCAAGTCTAAAGTAACCATTTTAGTAACCGTTAGGCCTACATTCAACTTTTTCTAGGCACTGTGCTTCTTGTCGAGCCTTACAACGCCCCCTAGCTGTTCTAAAATAACCATGAACCACGGCCTCTCGCGGCTTTCTGCTTAAACAGCTACATCCATACTTACACAACAGTGACCAAAATACACCAAGAGCCACACACATACATTACTCACTCGAGAGCAACTGAAATGTACTAACAAGAGAGCAACGGACGAGGACACAAGTCCGTAGTGAATGTGAGAGGCAAAAGTCATTTCACTTGTTATTGTCTTTTTTTGTTTGCTTGTTTCCCAAGGCCGGGAGTGCATCAGTCCGACTGGCCCGGTTCCCTTTCTTCTTGCAAGATTGCTTTTGTTCTAAGTGTCGGCGTGCCGGGGACCCGAACCCCACGAGGAAAGTAGATATCTATATTTCAGTGTTACACACACACACACACTGAAGAGGCTGGAGCAAAACAATTACTCTCACTCCATCCTGATTTCTATCCTTGATGGCTGGCAAGTCTTGGACATTTATAAAGTACACTGAAATCGACAGGCTTCTGAAATCCCATTTTGTTTGTTTCATCTCGTAGCCGGGTTATTCATGCACCGGGTTGTTGGATGAGATTGTTTGGTTGCCGGTACCATTGCTGGGTCACTGCAGAAACCGTTTAATTATGTGTATTTGTATACCTTTGGGCCATTATTAAGAGGATGGAGTCATCCGTCCTTGCCACATGGAGTATAATTCATGCTGAATGGGCCATCATCTAATCATAATCTGCTCAAATTGGTTTAACAAAATGAAATAAATGTTATTTTACCAATCCCAGACAGAAAGGGTGTCACAGCAGAAAGTACAGGAACATTATGGCATAAAAGCGATACATGGTGTCAATACCAGCAAAAAACGAATAAAAGAAATTAGAAATGGGAAAAAAGAAGGATGAGAAAGGGATGTGAAAGCGTGTGAGATCTGAGATGAGTCATTTTCCAACACCCATGTGTGCTGCAGGGTGCTCCGTCTCCTTCTCCCGACAGCCAGTAACCCAGGAAAGGAGGGAGCGGCGGGCATCTTGGCCGAGCCCACTCTGGGCATGACTTCAGAGACTGACGACATGGGGGCCAACAGCTGGACACATGTTCTCACTCGCTAGCCCCGGGGGGCCGTGGGGGGGTTCGGACCCCTTGATCACAGAAATATCGCTGCTTAGATCTCACCCAGCATCAAACAGCGCCTGGCGATGGCTTCCTGTGGCGTCCATCACTGCATGTTTAACTTCCTGTGAAGATCCACTTAGCGTCAGAAATATGAGTCAACCCTGCCTCTGTCTCCCTGTCTATTCTAACTATATATCTGCCTGCCCACGTAGGAATAATCTATTTGTCTATTCATCTACCTATCTGTCTGTCTGTTATCGAGGAATGATCTATTTATCTGTTTATTCACCTATCTTTCTGTCTGTCTGTCTGTCTAGGAACAATCTATTTATCCGTCTAGTCGTCTACCCATCTGTCTGTCTGTATCTCTATGAACAATTAATCTTTCTGTCTAGCCATCTTTATATCTATCTATTTATATGTCTCTCTGTCTATTTGTATCTCTAGCTGTCTTACTATCTATCTGTCCGTCTGCATCGCTATTGCTATCTAACGTCATCTGTCTATATCAATGATGGATTGATCAATCTATCTGCCTGTACACCTACTGTATCTCTCCTCCCTTATGTTGCTTGTTCTCCTATCTTGCTATCTGCCAAGCTAAATAGCTACTGTGCTAATAGCTTTCAAACTAGCTATTCAATATCCAGTTAGCTTTCTATTAGCGAAGCCATCCATCTCCCATATCTGTCTGCCTGTAATCATTAGCATTAAATTAGCAACTCGCTAACCCCCCTCGCCCACACACAACAGGTAGGCAGAAAAACACTATGCTAGCATGAACACACACCACACACACACACACACACACACACACACATGCACGCACAAACACACACGCACATGCAAACGCACACACACACTTACAGTCCCGGACACACACAAACAGAGACACACACACACCACATCCATTAACTTATCTTGCATCTGGGATCCGTTCCACTCTGGCTAAAATTGATTTAAATTGATTAATAATGTCTATAATTCCTGCAGAACTGCAGATCGTACGTGTATGTGTGTGCGTGTGTGTCCGAAACCTCTTTCATCCAGTCTTATTATGGGATGTGTGTTTTGAGGAGGCTAATGAAGAAGTCATTAGGCGGTGACAGTGACGGATGTGTTGGAAACAAACCATGTGCGCGTCCAAACTTCACAGGAAGAAGGGAAGTTAGAGCGTTAGTATGGCGCGCACGTGCACATGCGCGTGCATGTGTGTGTGTGCGTGGGCGTGTGTAAAGACCAGGAAGTATTCGTACAGGGTGGGTCAGCACTGTGTAGTTGTTTCGTCCTCATTCGCACCTGGAGACAGTAGAAGGTGACCAGAGCCATTTTTGGTCAGGTTATGTTCTCTAGACTGAAGGCCATGTTATGCCTCTGCGTTGAAGTCTCCCCGTAGGCACACTGTTGAGCTCTATGTCCGTGCCTACTTTCAACGTTTAAGAACTGCATGTCCAACTTCTAGTACATGTTACATAGCAAGTTTAGCAACCAAAAACAACATGTAACCTGTATACATGCAATCTTACGTTTTCAAAAGGTTCTGCATTTAGGTTGAGATTTGGACCATCTCACTATAAGGCCGACCACTATGTCACTTTTGATCATCAATAGGTTGGTTTAGGGTTTACGTTTCCTTCAATGGTTCTCCGTCTGTGATTCAAGCTTTGCTAAGGACCCTTCTTAAACGTAAATGCCACTAGTATGTTATAAACCAACACATAGCAGGAAATACATGTTTTGAGAGATGTAAGAAAGGGCTGAAGTCTCGAGTGACCTCGAGGGTCATGGCGTACCTATAGCGACTATTCTGTGTAAAATAATAATTTTGCCTTAACATTTTACCTCTACATATGCTCACAATTGGTAATTCTTCAGACAACAACAAGAAAACTTCATTCATCAGGGCGTTTTAGGTTTTAAACTGTGGCAAGCAGTGACGGTAATGAAACACTCAAATATTTTCTTTATTCAATTCGATGTTTAATTTGGAGGACTTGATTACGTTTGGTTTAATTGTCACACCGAGGTACTCTTGAAGCTATTAAGATA
The DNA here is from genome assembly GCF_902167405.1 of Gadus morhua. Lineage (NCBI taxonomy): Eukaryota > Metazoa > Chordata > Actinopteri > Gadiformes > Gadidae > Gadus > Gadus morhua. The sequence continues at coordinate 6,542,835 of NC_044063.1, forward strand.
AACATTGATTTGGCAATAATGAGGAGGAGTTGGGGAGATGCCAGGTTCTGGCACAGCGACACAATATGCTTGAGGCTACATCCACGGTAGCTTGTGTTTTCGTGTTTCAGTATCTTTGTGTGTGTGTGTGTGTGTGTGTGTGTGTGTGTGTGTGTGTGTGTGTGTGTGTGTGTGTGTGTGTGTGTGTGTGTGCATATTTGTGTGTGTATGTGTGCGTGTGTGTGCAGACATTCATTGAAGAGATGGGAAAGCATGGACATTTCTTACAGAGTTGCAAATCTATACAGATGTCTTGTGGCTCAACTGTTTAATGGCCTACCGTCCACTAAAGATCAGTTTGCAGTCAGCGGATGGCAGTTAATAAGGACACAACAGTTCAGACACTGCATGTCATATACATGTATTGTAGCATTGTCATACACAAACAAGCAACATTGGTAGCTCTTTATTTGACCAAGAACATGTTAAACAAAAATCCTTGCACCCGGTAGCCATACACCATGATTTTCAACTTAATTTGACATTCTCTCTTGCTGAGAATCTATTTGGCATTTGCCAATTTTACATCGGGAAGTGACTCAATTGAAAACATCCAGTCAATTCCGTATGAGAGTTCCCCTCAGGCAGGGCAGTGTACGGAGGCTTTTGGAAACGTATAATCTGATAGACACTTCACCCTCGCAGCGCTTAAGCAGGACACAGAGAGGTAATAGGCTGCTCTGGAGGCAGGATTTCATGCATACACAAGCAGCCGTCTGAGTCCCACTCACACACACTCACACACACACTCACACACACAGACATACACACACAGACACACACACAACACACACACACCGTATTCACACACGGGGCCCCCGTTTAAAATGGAGTCTTTTGTGAATGTAATTATACTCTAATAGTTATAGCCTATATGCCAGGAGTGCCAAAAAAAGTGGGTTTAAAAAGCTGCCTCACACCATTATGTCTGACAGGGAATACCGACAGCCCAACTAGGAGACTGGGAGAGTTGCGAGTTGAAATTCCCTCCACCCTGAGACATACTCTTTCGAGGTGCCCTTGAGCACCCCGGCTCCCAGCGCAGCCAGATGTTCGATGTGTACAGGCCAGCCCCCAGAGGACAGGCTGCACAGCCGCATGAATCTAAAGCAGGTCATCACAGAGCGAGCTGAGGAACTTACATCAGTCCTAATATCAGTGCTACTACTACTACTACTACTACTAGTCTAAAGCAGGTCAGCACAGAGCGAGCTGAGGAACTTACATCAGTCCTAATATCAGTGCTACTACTACTACTACTACTACTAGTCTAAAGCAGGTCAGCACAGAGCGAGCTGAGGAACTTACATCAGTCCTAATATCAGTACTACTACTACTACTACTACTACTACTACTACTACTAGTCTAAAGCAGGTCATCACAGAGCGAGCTGAGGAACTTACATCAGTCCTAATATCAGTGCTACTACTACTACTACTACTACTACTAGTCTAAAGCAGGTCATCACAGAGCGAGCTGAGGAACTTACATCAGTCCTAATATCAGTGCTACTACTACTACTACTACTACTACTACTAGTCTAAAGCAGGTCAGCACAGAGCGAGCTGAGGAACTTACATCAGTCCTAATATCAGTACTACTACTACTACTACTACTACTACTAGTCTAAAGCAGGTCAGCACAGAGCGAGCCGCACGCTGCATAAAACACATTAATACTACCGCTACTTAAAACACATTAATACTACCGCTACTTTTACTACTACTGGTTATACTGGTCTACAACTGGTCAGCAGTTGTTAACTATAACATGAAATACAAATGCTACCATTCCCTCTGCTAATACTATTACCTGTATAATACAATATCAATTAATAATACCAGCACACTTGCAGACTACCAGTATGATATGGAATACTTTGGTATATAGTAGAGTATAATGTAGAAAAATATATCATGGTATTATATAGCGTGTTTTTTTATTGTCTCTCTCTCTCTGTCTGTCTCCCTCCTCCGTTAACTATGGCTCTTTCTCCATCTATCTCTTGTCTCTCCATCCCTCCCTTGTTTCTCCATCTCTCCCTCTCCCTCTGCCTCTGCCTCTCTCTCTCTGCCTCTCTCTCTCTCTCTCTCCCTCCCTCCCTCCCTCCCTCCCTCCCTCCCTCTCTCTCTCTCTCTCTCTCTCTCTCTCTCTCTCTCTCTCTCTCTCTCTCTCTCTCTCTCTCTCTCTCTCTCTCTCTCTCTCTCTCTCTCTCTCTCTCTCTCTCTCTCTCTCTCTCTTTCGTCTTCTCGATGCCTCCACATTAATACTCTGCTGAACTCTCAGACACTTTAATTACAGCCTTGTCGCCACGGTTACCCCCCCCCCCCCCCACCCCCCCGATCCCTCCCCCGGCGACACTCATCCAGGGTGACTTTCAGGCCACAGCCCCCCCCCCCCCCAGATCAACTTCGGGACCCCCGACTCGCGTCTGATAGCTGCATCAGCATTATCGTCGCATGCTGGCAGGTCTCGAGCTGACCGCATCGCGCTAGGATAGCGCCGCGGCTAAGCTAGGCTAAGCTAGGTTAAGCTAGGCTATGATGTGCTACAGGTATCCAAGGGGATTCCATTCCCTGAGCCGTCTGAGCATTGTAGAAACTTCAGGGGTATTACAGTTTTTCTCAATTGCTTACACGCTAATACTGGCACTGTGCCCACATCGGTGGAAACCTGCAGCTAATGTGTCAACAACAAAAAATAGCTCTGCAAAACTGTTCACAGAAACAGTCCTTCTAAATGCCCTTTTTGCACAACTCTAGGCAGGCTTTCTCATGATTTAGCACAACTTTCATAATCAAGCCTTGTTTGTTCACATGGAAAACAGTGGCCTTCAAATAGCAAACTCTAATCACCAATTAGTCTCACTCAGGCAACACCTGCTCAAACTCAACGGGCAAAACTTTCACTCATCTGTCAACGCATTAATGAAACCAAAGGTGACCTCTAGTGTGATTTGTACGTCAACACAGTGCTCAGTGGGAAGAGTAT